>NW_012102377.1:1620681-1630101 GCF_000951045.1 Mandrillus leucophaeus
AGACCAAGCAAGAGAAAGGAAGGAAGGAAGGAAGGAAGGAAGGAAGGAAGGAAGGAAGGAAGGAAGGAAAGAAGGAAGGAAGAGAGGGAGGGAGGGAGGGAGGGAGGGAAGGAAGGAAGGAGGGAAGAGGAAATAAGCAGTGCCTGGCGCAGTGGCATATGCCTGCAGTCCCTGTAGCCCTAGGTACTTGAGGTGGTGGGGAGATGGGGAGAAAGATGAGCTGAGAGCATGGTTTGAGGCCGGGAGTTTGAGGCTGCAGTGCGCTGTGATTGCACCACTGCACTCCAGCCTGGGTGGCAAAGCAAGACCCTATCTCAAAAATAAATAAATAAATAGGCTGGGCGCAGTGACTCATACCTGTAATCCCAGAACTTTGGGAGGCCGAGGTGGGTGGATCACCTGAGGTCAGGAGTTTGAGACCAGCCTGGCCAACATGATGAAACTCTGTCTCTACTAAAAACACAAAAATTAACTGGGTGTGGTGGTGCGCACCTATAGTCCCAGCTACTCGGGAGGCTGAGGCACGAGAATCACTTGAACCTAGGAGGCGGAGGTTGCAGTGAGCCAAGATCGTGCCACTGCACTCCAGCCTGGACAACAGAGTGAGACTCGGTCTCAAAAAATAATAATAATAATAAATTAATTTAAAAAACACAAAAATTAGCCGGGTGTGGTGGCAGGCGCCTGTAATCCCAGCTACTTGGAAGACTGAGGCACGATAATTGCTTGAATCTGGGAGGCAGAGGTAGCAGTGAGCCGAGACCATGACACTGTAATACAGCCTGGGTGACAGAGTGACACTCTGTCTCAAAAAAATAAAATAAATAAAATTTACAGTTAGAGCCTCAGTTTATAGCAAACTCTAGATGCATGATGAATAAAACATCTGAACCAGGGCAATTTTCAGAGTGATAAGGATTCTATTAATAAGCCTGGGAGTTTGAGGCTGCAGTGAGCTGTGATTGCACCACTGCACTCCAGCCTGGGTGACAAAGTAAGACTCTGTCTCAAAAATAAATAAATAAATAAATAAATAAAATTAACAGGGAGAGCCTCAGTTTATAGCAACCTCCAGATTCATGATGAATAAAACATCGGAACCAGGACAGTTTTCAGAGTGATAAGGGTGCTATTAATAATTATACCAAGACAAAGGTACAAACTGGGACTGTCACAGGCAGGCTTGGACTTGGGATTTCCTTAGCGATAAGCCATAGCAAATGATTAGCTTCCAGTGTCAGAAAGAAGTTATAGTAAAAGCTGCATACTATGTGTGAGCAGATAGATACGGAGCCCCAAACCTAGCGCTAACCAGCTGTGTGCCCTTAGGCAGGTTACTTTACTTCTCTGAATCTCAGTTCCTTTAAATTATAAAATTGAGGTAGAATTAATAGCTACTTCAGAAGACTTATAAGGTCAGGTGTGGTGGCTCATGTCTGTAACCCCGCACTTTGGAAGGCTGAAGCAGGCGGATCGCTTGAACACAGGAGTTCAAGACCAACCTGGGCAACATGGCGAAACCCCATCTCTACAAAAAATACAAAAATTAGCCAGGCATGGTGGTGCATGCCGTTAGTCCCAGCTGCTCGAGAGGCTGAGATGGGAGCCTCAGAGGTGATCACCTGAGCCCGGGGAGCTTGAGGGTACAGTGAGTCATGATCATGCCACTACACTCCAGCCTGGGTGACAGAATAAGACTCTGTCTCAAAAAAAAAAAAAGAAAAGAAAAGAATTATAAAAGGACTCCTAAGGCCAGGTGGTGGCTCACACCTGTAATCCCAGCACTATGGGAGGCCAACGCAGGAGGATTTGTTGAGCCCAGGAGTTCAAGGCCAACCTGGGCAACATCATGAGATCCCATCACTAAATTTAAAAAATTAAAATAAATAAATGGCTCCTGAATCTAAATCCAGAACATTCTGAGATTATTGTGGAATACAAACAGAATGTAAAAAGTGAGCTTTTCCTTTTTTGTTGTGTTGTCTTGGTTTTTGTTTACTGTTTTTTTGAGACAGGACCTCACTCTGTCACCCAGGCTTGAGGGTAGTAGCACGATCATAGCTCACTGCATCCTCAAGCTCCTAAGCTCAAGCGATTCTTCTGTGTTGGCCTCCCAAAGCGCTGGGATTACAGGCTTGAGCTACTGCACCCAGCCAAAGAGCTTTTTCTTACTGCTCTAAGATCACCAGAAAAAATGTTCAGATAGGAATCCTTGGCTTTTATTGCAGCCTTAACTAGTTTGAGAATTTGCTGAAAATTCTGGACCCCTCCCCAGGACAGACACCCAGCATTTGCACGCAACTTCAGGAGCCTCTTACTCCCATACCCCAGATCAACATAAACTCTGGAAGGAAGTGCTGTCCAACAGAAATACAGCATGAGGCGGGCACAGCGGCTCGGACCTATAATCCCAGCACTTTGGGAGGCTGAGTTGAAAGGATTGCTCGAGCCCAGGAGTTCAAGACCAGCCTGGGCAACATGGTAAGACTCTATCTCTACAAAAAAATTAAAAATGAAGCAGGTGTGTTGGCACACACCTGTAGTCCTAGCTACTTGAGAGGCTGAGTGGAGGATTGCTTGCACCTGGGGGGTTGAGGCTGCAGTGAGCTGCACACCAGCCTGGGCAACAAAGCGAGACCCTGTCTAAAAAAATAGGGAAAAAAAGGCCGTGTGCAGTGGCTCACGCCTGTAATCCCAGCACTTTGGGAGGCCGAGGTGGGTGGATCACCTGGGGTCAGGAGTTTGAGACCAGCCCGGGCAACATGGTAAGATTCTATCTCTACAAAAAAATTAAAAATTAAGCAGGTGTGATGGCACACACCTGTAGTCCTAGCTAATGGAGAGGCTGAGTGCAGGATTGCTTGCATCTGGGAGGTTGAGGCTGCAGTGAGCTGCACGCCAGCCTGGGCAACAAAGTGAGACCCTGTCTAAAAAAAAAAAAAAATGCCGGGTGCAGTGGCTCACACCTGTAATCCCAGCACTTTGGGAGGCCAAGTTGGGGGGATCACCTGGGGTCAGAAGTTCGAGACCAGCCTGGCCAACATGGCAAAACCCCATCTCTACTAAAAATACAAAAATTAGCTAGGAGTGGTGGCACATGCCTGTAATCCCAGCTACTCGGGAGGCTGAGGTAAGAGAATCACTTGAACCCAGGAGTTGGAGGTTGCAGTGAGCCGAGACCACACCACTGCACTCCAGCCTGGGGGACAGAGCAAGACTTCTTCTCAAAAATGAATAAATAATAAAAAAAAATTTTTAATTAAAAATAAAATTTAAAACTTGCAGCCCTAAAAGTTTACCTCCTAAATGCAGTTTTAATCATTTACCTCTCCCCTTTTTCCATCCACGTCTACCTTTTCAGTTTCCATAGATTTAAAATAGCCCTCTAGGTATGAGGATGGATTCTGGGAAAGGAGAAATGGGAGAGGCTTTGAGACTCTGAAAGAGAGAGCCACTGTGGAAAGCTACTAAGCACTAGGCAAGAGATTCCAGCAAGGGAGTCTTTGTTTGGGATTTGACCTGCTGCATTTCCAAACGTTTTCATTCAGTATTGGCCTGAAAGCTGATATTTAGAGAATAAGCCCCAGCCATCAAAATTCTCATCTCATCTTCTTATCATGAGACTCCAGCTGTGCCTAGGGACTGACGCTTATTAGGTTTATAGTTCAGGGTCTCCTGGATTAAATAAAAGGAAGAGGACCAACTGCTTGGGGCACACAGATCTGAAAGGGACATAGCTGTTTTTCCAGCCATAACAGAAATAAAGTCACGACCCATCTTTTCTATAGTATATACAATTTACAAAATGCTTTACTTATGTTTTATTACATAATAGCCTGAGGTCAATATTATTTTGATCTTCCTTTTGCACGCAAGGACCCGTGCTCAGAGAGGTTAGGTAATTGGAGCTGGCTTTGAACCCAGGGAGTTGGATTGGCCTACATAATGCTCCCCCAGTGAACACCCTGCCCAGGCCACCACCCCATGCCCATTCACAGGCGCTTACCTGTAATTCTTCCCAGCTGTCCATCGTACATCTCTCCAACAAACCCAGATATGTGGGCTCCTAGACTTACTCCGATCATGTAAATGTCATCAAGAGAAGCTCCTTCTGCCTGGAATTTCAAGAGGTCCATCATTATAAATTGTAAGGGGCCAAGGAATTAACAACATTTGTAGAAATTTCCTGGCTGTTGACTTTGGAGAAGTAATTCTAAGCACCTTACATCTATTATCTCATTTAAAGGTCACAACACCCATGCAAAGTAAATACTATTCTTTTGATTATGCAGATGAGGAAAGTGAGGCCCCAAGTTGAAGTAATCTGCCCCAGATCAGGCAACTGGGGAGAGAGCAGAGCAGGATTCAAAATAGTCTGTCCGCCGGGCACAGTGGCTCACACCTGTAATCCCAGCCCTTTGGGAGACTGAGGTAGACAGATCACCTGAAGTCGGGAGTTTGAGACCAGCCTGACCAACAGGGAGAAACCATGTCTTTACCAAAAATACAAAATTAGCTGGGCGCGGTGGCTCACGCCTATAATCCCAGCATTTTAGAAGGCCAAGGTGGGAGGATCACGAGGTCAGGAGATCAAGACCAGCCTGGCCAACATGGTGCAACCCCACCTCACTGAAAATACAAAAATTAGCTGGGCATGTTGGCGTGTACCTGTAGTCCCAGCTACTTGGGGGGCTGAGGCAGGAGAATCACTTGAACCCCGTAGGCAGAGGTTGCAGCAAGCCGAGATTGCACCACTGCACTCCAGCCTGGCGACAGAGTGAGATTCCGTCTCAAAAAAAAAAAAAAAGAAGTTGAGAAATCTCTAGGCATTTAAACCAAGAACTCCTAGACAGAACCTTTCCTACCTGTAAGACACCTTTACTGTGAGAGGGAAAAAAATGTCCCTTCCTCAAGACACTTTGTCATCATCTGCTGGAAATTTATCATAACAAATATATAAATCTACAACGTCACAATGACAAGGGTGCTCCCTTACATGGGTGCCCTGTGCAGTGCACAGCCTAACAAACACCTATTGGCCTTTTGCACAGCCCCTCATCCCACCTTCCCTGGGGCTTATTCATTCACATTTGCAAAATGTTGCAAAATAGGCTTCCTGCTCACTGTAGCTATCTCTTGGCTTTAAGCCCTCAAATAATGGGCCGGTTTCAACATAGCTCTGAATCATCTACAAGAATTCTCTTACCAACATCTGGTCAATAAATTCCTTCAAGACCAAGGCTACTTTTCTGGTCTTACTAGAGGCATGGGTGTATATTAAAGTTGTAGCTCCTCGATTCCAATCAACAACAACTACGTTCATGTCTTCAACAGAGAGCAAACCCTTTACTAAGTCCTCCATCCAAACAGGAGGGGAGCCTGTTATCCTTAATCCATGGACAATGAAGGTGGTTTTCTTGGTCACATTCAAGTTCCCAAAAGCTGAGGAGTTGACGGTTTGTGCGCAGGTCAGGTTTCTCCTTGTGTAGAGCAACAGCCTCACGTTTAGTGCCGTACCAACCACTGCACTGTGAAAGCTCAGCCTGGTGAATGAAGGACATGTTTCTTCTGTGTCTGAAAATAAAAATGAGATGGCATCACGACAGGTCTTTCCTTAGTTGGGTATCAAGCAAGAGTGTTGTTCTATATTTGTAGGAGTTCTTCTTATGTTCCTGATAGGACCTGGTTAAGGGCTGGATCCAGTTGAATTAAGTTGCAAAATCATATATACATATTTTGAGACAGGGTCTCACTCTCACCCAGGCTGGAGTGCAGTGGCGCAATATCAGCTCACTATAACCTCCACCTCCCAGGCTCAAGCAATTCTCCCACCTCAGCCTCCCTGAGTAGCTGGGACTACAGGCACACGCCATCATGCCCGGCTCCTTTTTGTATTTTTTGATAGAGACGGGGTTTCACCATGTTGGCCAGGCTGGTCTCAAACTCTTTTGACCTCAAGTGATCCACTCACTGCAGCCTCCTAAAGTGGTAGGATTACAGGCCTGAGCCTACTGCACCTGGCTGCAAAACCATATTTGTTTTTTTCTTGTTTTTGTTTTTGTTTTGCTTTGTTTTGTTTTGTTTTGTTTTTTTGGAGACAGAGTCTCACTCTGTTGCCCAGGCCCGAGTGCAGTGGTATGATTTCAGCTCACTGCAACCTCCACTTCCCGGGTTCAAGTGATTCTCATGCCTCAGCCTCCCAAGTAGCTGAGATTACAGGCGCCCACCACAATGCTGGGCTAATTTTTGTATTTTTAGAAGAGATGAGGTTTCACCATGTTGGCCAGGCTGGTCTCGAACTTCTGACCTCAGGTGATCTGTCCACCTTGACCTCCCAAGGTTCTGGGATTACAGGCATGAGCCACCATGCCTGGCCAACAAAATCATATTTGTATGTAGTGACCTCTTGCTTCACCAGAAAACCATTCTTTCAGCCGGGTGTGGTGGCTCACACTTGTAATCCCAGCACTTTGGGAGGCCAAGGCAGGTGGATCACGAGGTCAGGAGATCGAGACCATCCTGGCTAACACGGTGAAACCCTGTCTCTACTAAAAATACAAAAAATTAGCTGGGTGTGGTGGCAAGCTCCCATAGTCCCAGCTACTCAGGAGGCTGAGGCAGGAGAATTCGCCTGAACCTGAGAGACAGAGTTTGCTGTGAGCCGAGACCATACCACTGCACTCCAGCCTGGGTGATAGAGCAAGACTCCATCTCAAAAAAAAAGAAGAAGAAGAAAACCATTCTTCCAAATCCTATCCTCCTTCAAGGTTTAACCCAAAAACCACCTTAATGAAGCCTTCTCTGACCCTCCCAGCCATAAGTACTATGCTTCACCCCAGAACTCCCAAAACTCCCTTTATGCACCTCGTTGATGACACAATGGAAACCCACTTTCAGGCATGCATTATAGGTATCTATGTACATATGTGTCTATCCTGCTAGAATGCAATCTCTTTGAAATGGCAGCTCATTACTTGTATATCCCTCATAGTGCCCAGCACATGGTAGAGGACTCAATAACATGTGGAACAGCAAGTTATCCCCAGCTCCAAGTGGGAGATGATGAGTATCTTCTGTAAGATACTCAGAAGAGGCAAGGCACTACTGATGGCCATTCTTGGTGGCCAAGAGCAAAAAGGGAAGGCTGCTAACATGCAATGGGCCAACAGAAGACAAGAGTGCCCTGGGAAACATCTGTCTGACTCCCTCCAATAGGAATTCAGGAAGCATTTGCTCTGGGTCCCTGTTCTCAATGAATCTTCATTTGCACATCCAGGAATTATTCTCCTTCATTCGAAGCCTCAGAGTAGCCTTCGTCTTGGGGTCCCTGCCCATCTTTAATAACCTGAGTCTGTTCATGTATGCATTTATTGAAACTTTTCGCAAAGGCTCTGGTACTCAGGAGTGAGTGAAGTTTCATAATAGAATCAGCACAAAACTGACCCCCCAAATAAATAAATATGTAAATAAATAAATAAATAAAAATTAAATGAACTTAAAGGAAATTTACATGTGAGTAGATGTTACTTGTTAGTTACACTTAAATTGATGGCTCTTATCGTTACTTCACAATTAGTGAAATTTGTTCCCAGAAAACACCATCTGTAAGATTTCTGCTTTCATGAAGTTAAAGAGACTTATCTAGGACTAAAAGCTTCCCATTTTATTTATTTATTTATTTGATACGGAGTCTTGCTCTGTTGCCCAGGCTGGAGTGCAGTGGTGCAATCTTGGCTCACTGCAGCCTCCATCTCCAGGATTCAAGTGATTCTCCTGCCTCAGCCTCCCAAGTAGCTGGAATTACAGGCACCTGCCACCATGCCTGGCTAATTTTTGTATTTTTAGTAGAGACAGGGTTTCATCATGTTGGCCAAGGTGGTCTTGAACTCCCGACCCCGGTGATCTGCCCGCCTCAGCCTCCCAAAATATTGGGATTACAGGTGTGAGCCATTGTGCCCAGCCAAGCTTGCCATTTTAAATAATTTTTCTTGGTATCTGAAAATTATCTGCATCCTCTGTTTAGTGCTCAAAACTGTGGTAAATCAGGTAGATAAATAATCGAGACTCTATCTCTTAAAAAAAAAAAAAAAAGAGTTAAGGAGGCTTTGAAATCCCTCATCCTAGAAAACAGGTGGTTAATGTTGAACCCCAAATGCACGCAATCCTCCTTTTACTCTACTGCATCAAGTAGCATGTGTAGTGAGGCATGCTCGTGATGTAAACATTTTCTCCATCCATTAGCCTCTTTCATTTCCTCTTTCTGTAAGTTGCATGCTCCTGGGAACATGGACTTGCCTAGTTGTTTGTAGACAAAGACCCAGAGCAAAGAGTTGCCTGTGTAGTTAGTCATCTTCTTATTGATCAGGAAGTGTCTTGGGGTAGGGCTGAGCCTCTCCTTCTTAGCTATCAGTAAGGCTGGGTTTTGTTCCTGGGTGTACAACTGACTCACCAAGTGGCCTGGGGAAATTATGTCATCTTTCACTTGCCACGTATCTGCCCAAGAGAGGAATCCTGGGGAGACTAATCTGAATGAGATCATACTTGAGAAGACAAAGATTCATTTCCCAAGAAGAGGACTGTTTAATTGTCTGATTTTGTGTTTTGTTTTGCATTTTGAGACAGTGTCTTGCTCTGTCACCCAGGCTGGAGTGCAGTGGCGCGATGTCGGCTCATGCAACCTCTGCCTCCTGGGCTCAAGCAGTCCTCCCACCTCAACCTCCCAAGTAGCTGGGGCTACAAGCGCACACCACCATGCCTGGCTAATTTTTATATTTTTTGTAGAGACAGGCTTTCGCTATGTTGTCCAGGCTAGTCTTGAACTCCGGGGCTCAAGCAATCCACTTGCTTTGGCCTCCCAGAGTGCTGGGATTACAGCATGAGCCTCCATGCTCAGCCCTACATAATTTTTTTTAAGACTTAGTTATTTTTGTAATGGCACTGTCCCCTGGAGAAGTCCATCATAAGTATTGAGTGAAATAGATTTCCTTGTTCCCCTAAATACTAAATATTATAAGAGCTTTACATATATTATATCTCATCCTCAGAGAATATGTGCAATTCATTCCAAAAGAATCTACTCTATCCTAGAATCTATGTCAGGTGGCATTTTAGAGGAAGAATCAGTCAGTAATTAAATAATACACACAAATAAATATAAAACTGCTACCTGTGATATGTGCCATGTAAAGGAGATAGAGTGTAAGATGAGAACTTAAATAGGGAGCTTGGTCTGGTCTGGGAATCAGGAATCTTCTTTCTCTTGCATCCTCTGAAAATAATGAGTATCTAAATGCCAACAATGGGGGATTCTTTTTAAATAATAAAAACATAACATCAAAGTATGATAACATCACAGTTGGGCAAATTCAAGTTACCCAAACTATTAAGCTTTATTTTTGTAGTTTTTTTATTTTATTACCT
>NW_012102377.1:1630486-1639952 GCF_000951045.1 Mandrillus leucophaeus
GCGCCCAGCCTCAAATGATATTTTTATCATAACTGGGCTCTCTTTTCATCAGCATTTGCCTCTTTATCCTTTTTACCTTCTGAATCCCTTTATTTCCTTTATTTTACAGACCTTTTTTTTTTTTGAGACAGAATTCCACTCTGTTGCCCAGGCTGGAGTGCAGTGGCGCAATCTTGGCTCATTGCAACGTCCGTCCCCTGGGTTCAAGCGATTCTCCTGCCTCAGCCTCTCAAGTAGCTGGGATTATAGGTGCCCGCCACAACGCCCAGCTATTTTTTTGTATTTTTAGTAGAGATGGGGGTTTCACCATGTTGGCCAGGCTGGTCTCGAACTCCTGACTTCAGGTGATCCACCCACCTCAGCCTCCCAAAGTGCTGGGATTATAGGCGTGAGCCACCGCACCTGGCCCCACTTTATGGATCTTGTATATAGGATCAAATTGGGTTTTATTTTATGACCCACTCTCAGATCTTTTAAAAAAGATAAATGAGTATATCCTTTTACATTTACTGGCAATAACATATACTTGGCGTGGTACCCACAGAAGTGCCTAAGACCTGCCTTTCAGAGAAACTTCTGGAAGAAGCACAGCTGAGTTGGCCGATAGCCCATGAAGCCATGGCTCCTCATGCTGCTCCCCACCAGTCACTGAGCCAGGCCAGGCAGGTCATTCCTGTCCCATGTGGCACTCTCTACTTGGAAACTTTGGCTCAAGCATTCCCCATCAGTCTGGCTGAAATATCCTCAGAACTGCGCTGGGGTCTGAGGCTCTTCCTACCCAACTTTTCCTTTCTCCTCTCCATTCTCAGGTGCCAAACTGCCCGCATCATGGTGTGAAGCCTCCTTCTGCCTATTCCCACTCCCTCCTCCTTTATCCTTCACACTCTCTGAAACAGATCTCTTGCACATCCATCCCCATCTTCTCAGAGGTCCCACATGGACACAACTGAATTGAATTCTGCAATGCTATATTTTCCAGGGTTAGTGACTTCTAGGTTCACTATCTTTTGCTTTATGGATTGTCTTCTTCTTTTTTGTTGTTGTTTTCTTGGGGGTTCTTTTGTATGTATGTATTCTTTCTCATATTGGGAAGTTTATAGCTTGTTTTAATTCTTCTGGTAAACACCTTGATAACTCTATATGAAATATTTACGGCTGGGCCCGGTGGCTCACTCCTGTAATTCCAGCACTTTGGAAGGCCGAGGTGGGTGAATCACCTGAGGTCAGGTTCAAGACCAGCCTGACCAACATAGTGAAATCCCGTCTCTACTAAAAATACAAAAATTAGCCAGGCATGGTGGTGTGTACCTATAGTCCCAGCTACTCGGGAGGCTGAGACAGGAGAATTGTTTGAACCTGGGAGGCAGAGGTTGCAGTGAGCCAGGATCTCACCACTGCATTCTAGCCTGGGCAACAGAGCAAGACTCCCTCTCAAAGAAAAAAAAAAATTTAAATCCTTTTTCATGGAATGTAGATGTGTGACCTGTATGCCAGAAGTAGACTACATGCAGAACTGTTCCAGACTGAAATACATCTATCCACACTTAATTATTCACCAACATGCAACCCCTGGCAAGGATTTCTGGGCATCTGGAAACTGGATTTCCAACTCGGAGTGCGCTGCCCACTTCTGCCATGTGCTCTGCTGCTGATCTTTGTCAGAACAGCTCTTTCCTGACTCTACTCTAGCCCTGGCGTTAGTACCTTGAGACAATATCTAATGATTCTTTGTGATATGTGACGAGGACATTAACACACTTAATACTTCTCTCCACTAACTGGACTTCTACCTTCTGATTTTTATTAGTTATAACATTATTTTTAGCTCACCTGGTGATTCCTTGTATCGTTTCAAAATAAATATTTAAGCCTCTGTGTATTGATATATCAGTCACAGAGTTTCTGTTCTATTTACTGTATCTGTTCTATCAACTCTTTCTCTACCAAGAAAAATGAGAAAGTTAATACACCTATATTGCCTCTCAAATCCTCCTTGATCCTTTCTTCAGAATACATACATACACCCCTAGAAACATGCACTCTCTTCCCATTGTCAAATACAGTCGATTCTCGTTATTTCTGGATCTTTCTTTCTCTCTCTCTCTTTCTTTCTTTCTTTCTTTCCTTCTTTTCTTTCTTTCTTTCTCTCTCTTTCTTTCTTCTTTTTTTTTTCTTGTTTGTTGAGATAGGGTCTCACTCTGTCACACAGGCTGGAGTGCAGTGGCACGATCACAGCTCACTGCAGCCTTGACTTCCTAGGCTCAAGCAATCCTCCCGCCTCAGCCCTGAAAGTATCTGAGACTACAGGCAAGTGCCACCACACCCGACTATTTTTTTTTTGGAATTTTGGTAGAGATGAGGTCTTGCCATGTTGCCCAGGCTGGTCTTGAACCCCTGAGCTCAAATGATTCTCCTGCCCCAGCCTCCCAGAGTGTGGGATTATAGGTGTGAGCCACCCCACTCAGCCACATTTGTGGATTTCTTTTTGGTTTTGGTGTTTTATTTATTTATTTATTTATTTATTTATTTATTTTTTGAGACAGAGTCTCACTCTGTTGCTTAGACTAGAGTGCAGTGTCGTGATCTTGGCTCACTGCAACTTCCACCTCTCGGGTTCAAGCAATTCTCCCACCTCAGCCTCCCGAGTAGCTGGGATTACAGACGTGTGCCACCACGCCTGGCTAATTTTTGTATTTTCAGTAGAGACAGGTTTTCGCCATGTTGGCCAGGCTGGTCTCGAACTCTCGACCTCAGGTGATCTGCCTGCCTCAGCCTCCCAAAGTGCTGGGATTACAAGCGTGAGCCACCATGCCTGGCCATATTTGTGGATTTCTTATGTGCAAATTTATTCATCACCCCAAAATCAATACTTGAGGAACCTTTTCAGTTATTCATGGACATGTGTAGAATGGCAAAAAAATTGGGTTGCCTGACATGCATGATCTCAGCTGAGGTCAGAGAGAGCAACACTCTGCCTTCTTATTTGTTTCAGCTCTCACACTCTAAACAGGTATCCTTTTCACGGACACTTAGGTGACAGTCACTTAGTGCCACGTTTTTTGCTTCCTGTGCTTTTTCTTTTTTCATTTTTCTTTTCTTTTCTTTTCTTTTTTTTTTTTTTTGAGATGGAGTTTTGCTCTTGTCGCCCAGGCTGGAGTGCAGTGGCATGATCTCAGTTCACTGCAACCTCCATCTCCCAGGTTCAAGCGATTCTCCTTGCCTCAGCCTCCTGAGTAGCTGGGATTACAGGCGGCCACCACCACGCTCCGCTACTTTTTGTATTTTTCGTGAAGACGGGGTTTCACCATGTTGTCCAGGCTGGTCTCGAACTCTTGAACTCAGGTGATCCACCCACCTTAGCCTCCCAAAGTGCTGGGATTGCAGACGTGAGCCACCATGCCCAACCACTTCCTGTGCTTTTTCTTGGTTATTTCACTGTTTAAAATGGTGTCCACTCATAGGTTTATTGCAGCACTATTCACAATAGCAAAGATATGAAATCAACCTAAGTGTCTATCAACAGATGATTGGAAAAAGAAAATATGATGTATATAGACAATGGAATACTATGTACTCATAAAAAAGGATGAAATCATGTCTTTTGCAGCAACATAAATAGAACTGGAGGTTGTTATCTTAAGTGAAATAACACAGATGCAGAAACACAAATACTGCATGTTCTCACTTATAAAGGAGAGCTAAACAATATCTAGGGCTGGGCATGGTGTCTCACGCCTGTAATCCCAGCACTTTGGAAGGCCAAGGCAGGCAGATCACTTTGAGCTCAGGAGTTCAAGACCAGCCTGGGCAACGTGGTGAAACCCCGTCTCTACTAAAAACACAAAAATTAGCTAGGCGTGGTGGTGCACTCCTGTAATCCCAGCTACTTGGGAGGCTGAGGCAGGAGAATTGCTTGAACCTGGGAGGCAGAGGTTGCAGTGAGCTGAGATCATGCCACTGCACTCCAGCCTGGGCAACAGAGCACGACTCCACCTCAAAAATACTAAATAAATAAATAAATAAATAAGTAAATAAATAAATAAATAAATAAATAAAATGGTGCCCAAGCATAATGCTGAAGTGCTGTCTAATGTTTCTAAGCAGGAGAAGGCTATGATGTGCCTTATAGAGAAAATACATGTGTTAGGTAAGCTTCATTCAAGCATGAGTTAGAGTGCTGTTGGCCATAAGTCCAATGTTAACGAATCAACAGTATGTATTAAATCAGATGCCTTTAAACAGAAACACACAGAAAGTTATATATTGATCCGCTGACAAAAATAACGTGACCAGAGGCTTGCAGAAACCTAACTTTGTACTTCCCCTAGGAGCAATGGTTCAGTATTTGCTAAGTCAGTGTTTGAGGCCACTTAATAGGATATAACTAACACAAATAATGACAACAGGCTGGATATAAAAATTATCTTCTGGACTCACGCCTGTAATCCCAGTGTTCTGGGAGGCCAAGGCAGGAGGATTGCTTAAGCCCAGGAGTTTGAGACCAGCCTGGGCAACATAGCAAGACTCCATCTCTATTTTTTTGTAATTATCTTCTGAAATCATACTGCTCCAGTTATGTACTTTTAGTTCTATAAAGTACATGTCCATTGCTCACTGAGTCCTTTTCCTAAGCTTCTCCCTTCACCACTAGGTGACTGGCTCTTGCTGTCTTTTTTTTTTTTTTTTCTTTGAGGCAGAGTTTCTCACTCTTGTCTCTCAGACTGGAGTGCAATGGCATGGTCTTGACACACTGCAACCTCCACCTCCAGGTTCAAGCGATTCTCCTGCCTCAGCCTCCCATGTAGCTGGAATTACAGGTACATGCCACCACGCCCAGCTAATTTTTGTATTTTTAGTAGAGACGGGGTTTCACTGTGTTAGCCAAGCTGGTCTCGAACTACTGACCTCAGGTGATCCACCCGCCTCGGCCTCCCAAAGTGCTAGGATTACAAGCTTGAGCCACCATGACCGACGCTCTTGCTATCTTTTTAAGGAGGGTTCATGGTTAATATAATCCCTAAATTCGTTTGTATCTGAGAATAAATTCCTTAGCCTAAATGATGACCTGGCTTTGAATCATATTCTTTCCTTCAGGAAAGATCAATATTCTATTTTCTTGTACTGAATTTCACCCTGGAGAATTTTCCTCACTTTTTTTTTTTTTTTTTTTTTTTTGAGATGGAGTTTCACTCTTGCCACTCAGGCTGGAGCACAATAGCTTGAACTCTGCTCACTGCAAACTTTGCCTCCCAGGTTGGAGCGATTCTCCTTCCTCAGCCTCCCCAGTAGCTAGGATTACAGGCGCCCACCACCATGCCTGGCTAATTTTTGTATTTTTAATAGATATGGCATTTCACCATGTTGGCCAGGCTGGTCTCGAACTCCTGACCTTGGGTGGTCCTCCTGCCTTGGCCTCCCATGGTGCTGGGATTACAGGCATGAGTTACTGAGCCTGGGCAAGAATTTTCTCCTTTTTATATCACTGCATTTTTCCTACCACATTCCTGAAGCCTTATTTCCTTTTTCCAGAAAAACTCCCCACTGATGTAGAAGCTCCAGGATAATTCATCTGTTCCACCCATTGTATTCTCAGTGCCAAGAACAGGGCCTGGTTCAGAGTTAGCATCAATAAATGTTGATTGAACAAATGAATATCAACATGTTAGCATGTTCTGCAGAGACCAGATCCTCCGAAGTGTTGGAATTACAGGTGTGAGACACTGAACCCGGCCTCATTCTTTAAATATTCATTTCTGTTGGTATTTCCGAAGTCATCAGGTACTTGTATGCCTTCAGAAAGCAAAACCCTTTTGAGTTATTTTATTGTTATGGTACAAAGTCAAGGTTGTTCAGAGGTAGTGCAACAGAGCACATATAACCAGTGACCACAGAACATGTTAAAGTGGTTTTTAAAGCTTAACTTCTTCCATTAGAGTTTATCTGAAACAGGGGAAATTTTGCCTGTCCTTTTCAAACTACTCTGAAATTCAATTACTCTGAAATACCATTTCCTGTTGATCACTGGAAAATTACAGCTGGATGAGCGGTGTTTCCAATATACTTTGATAAGGAATTCAGACTCCTATTTAAAACAGGCATGATTATCATTTATTCCTTTCTATCTCTTAAAAGAAAAAGAAACATATCCAGGTAGGATACCAGGGCAATCTGACTGTAACTTCTTTAGCATAACTGTGCCTGAGATGTTTTCTTGCAATTTAATGCATGGTCTCCTGCAGACCAAATCTGGCCATGCCCATTTATATATTGTCCATGGCTACTTTCCTGCTCTAAAGGCAGAGTTGAGTGGTTATGACTAATGGTCCATAAAGCTGAAAATATTTACTATCTGTCTCTTTACAGAAAATGTTTGCCAACCCTAGTCTAATGTCCTAAACACAAATACAGGCCAAGCATGGGTGGCTCACACCTGTAATGCCAGCACTTTGGGAGGCCGAGATGGGAGGGTCCCTTGAGGGGAGGAGTGCGAGACAGCCTGGGCAACATAGTGAGATCCCATCTCTACAAAACAAAAAAACAAAACACGACCTTGGAAAGAGCGTGAGTTTTGGAGTCAGACCTAGGTTTGACATCCAACTCCACTGCCTATTAGCTATGTGACCTCTGGTAACTAATTGCCTAACCTCTCTGGACCTCAGCTTTGCATCTATAAAATAATCATAATAGGCCAGGCATAGTGGCTCATGCCTGTAATCCCAGCACTTTGGGAGGCTGAGGCAGGCGGATCACTTAAGGTCAGGAGTTCGAGACCAGCCTGGCCTACAGAGTGAAACCCCATCTCTACTAAAAGTACAAAAAAAAAAAATTAACTGGGTGTGGTGGCACATGCCTGTAATCCCAGCTACTTGGGAGGCTGAGGCAGGAGGATCGCTTGAACCCGGGAGGCAGAGTTTGCAGTGAGTCGAGACCCAGTCACTGCACTCCAGCCTGGGTGACAGAGTGACACTCTGTCTCAAAAATAAATAAATAAATAAAAATAAAAATACAAAAATTAGCCAGGTGTGGTAGTGCACACCTATAATCCCAGCTACTCAGGAAGCTGAGGCGGGAGAATCACTTGAACCCGGAAGGCAGAGGTTGTGGTGGGCCAGGATTGCGCCACTGCACTCCAGCCTGGACGACAGAGTGAGACTCCGTCTCAAAAAAAAAAAAAAAAAAAAAAAAAATTTCTAAAGCTCAGCATGGTGGTACAGGCCTATATAGTCCAGCTACTTGTGAGGCTGAGGCAGGAAAAACACTTGAGTCCAGGGTTCAAAGCCTGCCTGGGCAATATGGCAAGACCCATCTCTTTAAAACAAACAAACAAACAAACAAAAAAAGGCTGGGCGCGGTGGCTCCTACCTGCAATCCCTGCACTATAGGAGGCCGAGGGGGGCAGATCACGAAGTCAGGAGATCGAGACCATCTTGGCTAACACGGTGAAAACCCGTCTCCACTAAAAATACAAAAAATTAGCCAGGCGTGGTGGCAGGCGCCTATAGTCCCAGCTACTCAGGAGGCTAAGGCAGGAGAATGGTGTGAACCCTGGAGGCGGAGCTTGCAGTGAGCCAAGATTGTGCCACTGCACTCCAGCCTCTCGGCGACAGAGCAAGACTCTGTCTCAAAAATAAAAATTAAAAAAAAAAAAAAATTCCCACCCGGTGCTGTGGCTCACACCTATAATCCCAACACTTTTGGAGGCCAAGGTGGGAAGATCACTTGAGCCCAGGAGTTCGATACCAGCCCGGACAACAAGGTGAGACCCTGTCTCTACAAAAAATCAAAAAGTTAGCTATGTGTGGTTGCACGTGCTGGTGGTCCCGGCTACATTGAGCCTGTGACAGAGGTTGGTTTGCACCCAGGAAATCAAGGCTGCAGTAAGCTGTGAGCTATGATCACACTACTGCACTCCAGCCTGGACAACAGAGTTAAGACGTTGTCTTAAAAAAAAAAAAAAGAAAAGCTGCCTATGCTGTCTCAGCTACACACTCAGCTCTGGCTTCTTAGCTTCTACCTCATTTTGGAGGAATTAATTTTATTTCCCACATTTCTGATTGGGAGAAAACCTCTTCAAAGAGAGGAGACTCCTCATTCATATCCAAAGAGGTATCTGTGTAAAAAGAAGACAGAATTGTGGACAGAGGAGAGGAAGTTCTGAGATTCTACGACAGTCAATAAGCAAAGGTGGAAATTGCTTGAACCCGGGAGACGGAGGTTGCAGTGAGCCAAGATCACGCCACTGCACTGCAGCCTGGGTGACAGAAAGACTCCGTCCCCAAAAACTAAGGTATCTCAGACCTGTGGTTGATGAAGGTGCCTTGGACCCTTTGGTCCACTGACCTCCAAACTTATATGACAGAAGTCCTATATGACAGAATTTCACGTCAATTTCATGTCCTACATGAAATTAATCTTGACGTGTAGTGCCCAGTCAGGAAGTAAAACAGCCCTGACTCATACTGCTTTTTAATCTGGAGTTTTGCTTTCTAAGGTGTGCTTGAGCTTTCTACCCCTCCACCCCGCCCCCAAACATGACAGATGTGTATTAATAACTTCTTTAGAACAGAGGTCTACAGTCAGGTTTACTGACTTGATGCTGCCTGAAAGTATTTACTGAAGGCAGGGCACAGTAGCTCACGCCTATAATCCCAGCACTTTGGGAGGCTGAGGAGGGTGGATCGCCTGAGTTTGAGACCAGCCAGGCCAGCCTGACCAACATGGTGAAACCCCGTCTCTACTAAAAATACAAAAAATTAGCCAGGCATGGTGACGGACACCTGTACTCCCCAGCTACTCCGGGGGCTGAGGCAGGAGAATCGCTTGAATCTGGGAGGCAGAGGTTGCAGTGAGCCAAGATCACATTACTGCACTCCAATCTGGGCAACAAGAGGGAAACTCCCTCTCCAAAAAAAAAAGAAAGAAAGAAAGTATTTACTGAAACCCAGATAAAGATTAAGAGATACATTTTCAAGTATTCTGCATGGTTGGCAGTGGATGTTAGTATCTGGGATACAAGCTCATTACGCGTTGATGCCAAAATGTTCACAGTAACCTATGCTTGAGCACACTCTTATGCTTGCCTGAAAACACTGTTCCAAAGGAATTTCCAAAAGTCCAAGAAATAAAAATCTGAAGACTTTTTTTAGGCCAGAAACTTTGCCTTCCTTGTGTTAGAAAATGAGTTGGGGCCGGGTACAGTGGCTCAAGCCTGTAATCCCAGCACTTTGGGAGGCTGAGGCGGGCGAATCACCAGATCAGAAGATCAAGACCATCCTGGCCAACCTGGTGAAACCCTGTCTCTACTAAAAATACAAAAATTAGCAGGCTGGGCATGGTGGCTCATGCCTGTAATCCCAGCACTTTGGGAGGCTGAGGTGGGCAGATCACAAGGTCAGGAGATTGAGACCATCCTGGCTAACACAATGAAACCCCATCTCTACTAAAAATACAAAAAATTAGCCAGGCG
>NW_012102377.1:1644377-1647604 GCF_000951045.1 Mandrillus leucophaeus
TGTATTTTCAGTAGAGACGGGATTCACCATGTTAGCCAGGCTGGTCTTGAACTCCTGACCTCAGGTGATCCACGCGCCTCGGCCTTCCCAAGTGCTGGGATTATAGGCGTGAGCCACTGCGCCTGGCCATTTATGCTCATTTTTTTAAATTTAAAAATGATAATAGGCTGGGCGCGGTGGCTCACGCCTGTAATCCCAGCACTTTGGGAGGCCGAGGTGGGTGGATCACGAGGTCAGTAGATTGAGACCATCCTGGCCAACATGGTGAAACCTCCTCTCTACTAAAAATACAAAATTAGCCAGGCGCAGTGGTGCACTCCTGTAGTCCCAGCTACTTGGGAGGCTGAGGCAGGAGAATCGCTTGAACTAGGGAGGGAGAGGCTGTAGTGAGCTGAGATCGCAACACTACACTCCAGCCTGGGTGACAGAGTGAGATCCTGCCTCAAAAAAAAAAAAAAAAAAAAAAGATAACAAACATATACTTTAAAATGTCGAATTCTCAGTTAAAAATATCATCATTGCTATGATTTTAACTTACTAGAAAATCAACTTCAAAACCATATATAAAGAAAAATTTATAGGCCAGAAATCCTAATACTATTTTTCCATTTCCCTTCTAAACTTCATTCACAAGCATACATACATGATTTTAACATAGTTGTAATCATAGTTTACCAACAAATTTACGTTCTACTTTTTCTACTTGGTGTTACTTTAAAAATGTTTGCTGCCGGGCTCGGTGGCTCAAGCCTGTAATCCCAGCACTTTGGGAGGCCGAGACGGGCGGATCACGAGGTCAGGAGATCGAGACCATCCTGGCTAACACGGTGAAACCCCGTCCTGTCTCTTATACACATCTAGATGTGTATAAGAGACAGACTGCACTCCGGCCTGGGCGACAGAGCAAGACTCAGTCTTAAAAACAAAAAGAAAAAGAAAATTAGCTGGCCGTGGTGGTGGACACCTGTAGGTCCAGCTACTTGGGAGGCTGAGGAAGGAGAATTGCTTGAACCCAGGAGGCGGAGGTTGCAGTGAACTGAGATCACACCACTGCACTCCAGCCTGGCCAACAGAGCAAGACTGTCTCAAAAACAACAACAACAACAAAAAACAAACAAAAACAAAACAAAAAAACTCATCCTAGGCCGAGCACAATGGCTCACGCCTGTAATCCTAGCACTCTGGGAGGCTGAGTTAGATGGATCACCTGAGGTCAGGAGTTCCAGACCAGCCTGGCCAATATGGTGAAACCCCGTCTCCACTAAAAATACAAAATTAGCTGGGCGTGGCGGCACATGTCTGTAGACCTAGCTACTTGGGAGACTGAGGCAGGAGAATCACTGGAACCTGGGAAGCAGAGGCTGCAGTGAGCCAAGATCACGCCACTGCACTCCAGCCTAGGTGAGACAGAGCAAGACTCCACCTCAAAAACAAAACAAAACTCATCCTGAGCCAGATTGTGAAAGGATTACAGTTGGACAGGATCAAACCTTGTAAAGCATTTGTTTCGCCAGGCGTGGCGGCTCACACCTATAATCCCAGCACTTTGTCAGGCCAAGGCGGGTGGATCACAAGGTGAGAAGTTCAAGACCAGCCTGGCCAAGATGGTGAAACCCCATCTCTACTAAAAATACAAAAATTAGCTGGGCATGGTGGCGGGTGCTTGTAATCCCAACTTCTCCGGAGGCTGAGGCAGAGAACTGCTTGAACCCAGGAAGCGGAGGTTGCAGTGAGCCGAGATCACGCCACTGCGCTTCAGCCTGGCAACAGAGCCAGACTCCATCTCAAAAAAAAAAAAAAGAAAAGAAAAGAAAATATTTGTTTCTTTTTTACCCTGGGCAGAGACGGGCAAGAAGCATATGGGCAGATTGCCCTCTTGATTGGAAGGATATGTCTGCTTTTAACCACTGGCTGTATTTCTTTAGGATGCAATGGAGAAAATAAATGAGATGCCAGATTTTCTCATTCTCATTTCTGAATCATGTGCATAAATATGCACATTCACACCCCCTCATTCACCTTTGCCAACTTGTTAGAGAAAGATGAGTCACCATACAGGAACAGTTCTACATCATTCTAGAGGATTACAAATATCTGAGGAAATAATTCTGGTTTTGGCACTAAACACTTTCCTCTGGGAAAATATCTACCTAGTTTTACAGTTGCTAGGGCCAAAATATTGATAGCAGAGTAACTTTAAAAAATACTTATGTCAAGCAGCCTTAATTTAGAACAATATTTTAAAACCTGTGTTTGTTGTACCACCTGTAGCTGAAAAACCCTGAAGGCTTGTTAAAAATGCAGGTTCCAGGCCAGGCACAATGGTATGTGCATGTAAGTTCCAGATACAGACAGGGCGAGAAAATTTTTGAGACAGGGTCTTGTTCAGCCAGCTGAAGTGCAATGGCTACTCAGAGGCACAGTCATAGCTCACTGCAGCCTCCAACTCCTGGGCTCCAGCGATCCTCCAGCCTCGGCCTCCCCAAGTGCTGGGACTACAGGTGTGAGCCCCTAGGACCAACCAGAAAAGTGTTTAAAATGTAGATTCCAGGATCTCACTCCAGACCTACTAAGTTTGGATTTTTGGAGGTGGAGTGCATTTTAATCAAGACCTCAGGGGATTCTAGTGTACTTTATTTAGTTTGTTAGCTGTTGCTTTGTTCACTGGTAAGATTATGACAAACATTCCTAACATGGTTTCACAAAGATTAGAAAACAAAACAAAGATCTCTGAAACTGAATGACTTGTATCCTTGGGATTTCTGAAGCTCATTTTAATGCTTGGTAATTTTTGGACTGCAAGCAGAAGGGAAAAACAGAAAGTGCATGCATTTGAGATTAATAATGTCTGCTACCAGATGAATATTATCCAACACCCTCCCTAATGAAAGTTCCAAGTTTATGGCTTCCTAGACACTGAGAAGACTAGACTTAGCTTACAGCTATACTATTTTTTTCCTTCTACGTACAGAAGTTTATTCTTGTGTGTCTCTGTCTGCTGAGATTCTATCATGCAGCAGTGACAGTCTTCTAGAATCATGTAAAACAAGACTTTACTTCTGAGAAGATGCTAAGGAAAAGGAAGGTCACAAAAAAATTAAGTTGCTGTTTTTTCAACTTTATAAATGGAGATGTATAATGAAAGACTGGAAGAAGGTACCCACAAGCCATCTCATGTTTTTGTGTTAGGGTTGGCCCTGACCCACTTAAGATACCTCTACCTTTAT
>NW_012102377.1:1648834-1652997 GCF_000951045.1 Mandrillus leucophaeus
AAAAAAAAAAAAAAAAAAAAGTTTGCTTATTTCTGCATAGCATCAGAATTAGTTTAAAGGCTACTTTAAAAAAATTAAGTTGATATACTGTCTTTTATCCATTCCTGTATGTAGAAACATTTTGGTTATATCTAGTTTCAAGTTACTGCAAGTAATATAGTTAGACTTATCTCTGCATAGGAGGCTTTTCTCTTTTAAAAGTTATTCATTTAGAATAAATTCCCAGCAGTGGTTTTACTAGCTTAAGTACAGGAACATTTTTATGGGTCTGAATATATAACATATTTACCCTTTGCCCTTCAAAAAAATTATATCAACCTTCATTACCATAGCTATCTGAAACAAAACTGAATACTTAAAAAGGTTGCAAAGTGTCGAATTTTATTTTTTTAAGCATTTCACTTTGTTTTTGTTACATTATCAGGTACATTAGGGTTTTAATTTTGATTTCCTCATTATAATTAACAATTTTTAAGTTATAAGTATGCCAGGAACCATTCCAAGTAGTTTATCTATATTAAATTATGTTTTCTCTAAGAATAATTTAAATAAACTCTCGATGTATGAAAATATAAAAACCAACCCTCGATATATTAAATACAAGATAAATTTTTATATTTCCAGAAAATAAATCATCTCATTTCACAGAACTAGAAAGGCATAAAGACTAAGAAAGAAAATAAGACTTCTAGATTTTACAGCAGATTTGATTGTTGTACATAAGAAGAAATTAATTTGAAGACATAATAGCTTCTTTTATTATTGAGAATTTTTTTTCAGGATTAGAAAGTTCATCTAACCTGTATCTTTTTTTTTTTTTTTTTTTAAGGAAAAGCTAAGGAAATGATACAGGCTTCCTATATCTTTTTCCTTAAAAACGACTCTATGGAACTTAAAAAGTTCACTGAAGGAAGTAGAATGATGACATGCAAAATGACAACACAACTAATTCTATTTTTTAAGCAGTTAAGAAAACCAGTTAGTAAATAACCTACCTGATCTTGCCAAGCACATCAAACTGATGAATAAGTAGAATCTCAACATATGGAAACTGGAGAGATCGTGTGTCACATTCACAAGAATGATTTACTTCGCAGAGGCTTAAGAGTTTCCACTGCGGGGTTTTGCTCACAGTGAGCTCAGACGACTCAGAGGTGTGGTGACAACAGGAAGTTCCCTAGGGACTGACTGCAGGCAGTCCCAACCCTTTCAGGAGCTTTGACTCCTCCTCTTTTCAATAAAAGGTCAGTTACTGTCTACTTTATACAATTTTATGCATATCTTAATATTATAATCTGCATTTGCAGAATGACGAGTTCAGAATAGTTTCATTCTTTGTGGGCGGTTTATTAGTTGTTTGGCTTGGTGTGTTGAAATCCAGTGTGACTTGAGATCTTTTCCCCCTTGGTTCCTGTGAATGAAATAACAAATCCAGTTTGTATCTGTTGGCCTGTATATACAAAACCAGTTTTTACATTAATTCATACACTCATTCATCATAGGGCAGTCTTTAGATTTTATTAAGAACATTTTATTAGGTCCAATTATATATCTACTTTTGCCAAAATATATGTATGCTTCAGATTAAAGGAAACTTTTTTTGGTATTGTATCTCTTTATTTGTATTTCTTCCTATCTAGAATTTCTACATCTCTAATAGTTCTTTTTTAAAAAGGAAAAATAGGCCAGCGCGGTGACTCACGCCTGTAATCCCAACGCTCTGGGAGGCTGAGGACTGCTTGAGGTCTGGAGTTTGAGACCAGCCTAACCAACATGGCGAAACCCTGTCTCTACTAAAATTACAAAAATTAGCAGGGGTGGTGACATGCACCTGTAGTCCCAGCTACCTCAGGAGGCTGAGGCACAAGAATTGCTTGACCCCAGGAGGCACAGGTTGCAATGAGTCAAGATCACATCACTGCACTTCAGCCTGGGCAACAGAGTGACTGTCTCAAAAAATAAATACATAAATAAAAAGGAAAAATAAATAGAAAACTTTCAAATAGAGAGCCATGCCAGAATCTATGCATCTCAGTGATAGAGGTAACTAAACTTGTGCTGCATAGCTCCAAGGTAATTTAATTCCCTTTCTGATGAGAGTGCTTGCAGCACTAACTCAGGCTTCTGGTGGTCTGATGAGCTTAAAAATAAGCCGGGCACGGTGGCTCACGCCTGTAATCCCAGCACTTTAGAAGGCCGAGGTGGGCGGATCACGAGGTCAGGAGATCGAGACCATCCTGGCTAACATGGTGAAACCCTGTCTCTACTAAAAATACAAAAAAAATTAGCCGGGCTTAGTGGTGTGCGCCTGTCGTCCCAGCTATTCAGGAGGCTGAGGCAGGAGAATGGTGTGAACCCGGGAGGCGGAGCTTGCAGGGAGCCAAGATCGCACCACTGCACTCCAGCCTGTGCGACAGAGCGAGACTCTGTCTCAAAAATAATAATAATAATAAATAATTTTTAAAAATTAACATGCTGGGCGCGGTGGCTCATGCCTGAAATCCCAGCACTTTGGGAGGCTGAAGCGGGTGGATCGCTTGAGCCCAGAAGTTCCAGTCCAGTCTGGACAACATGGCAAAAACCCATCTCTGAAAAAAAATACAAACATTCTTTAGTGCACCTGTGGTCCCAGCTACTCAGGAGGCTGAAGTGGGAGGATCACCTGAGCCTGGGAAGCAGGAAGTTGCCATGAGCCAAAATCATACCACTGCACTCCAGCCTGGGTGACAGAGTGAGACCCTGTCTCTAAATAAATAAATAAATAAATAATAAAGACACAACTTAAGAATACATTTCATCCAAAGCATCAGGCAGAAGCAATTAGTCATTTAGCATTGTCTACCTGAAGTATGGGTTTGTGAAGTAATAGTACCCCTCATATAAGTTTAACTGTTAGTTCTCTTCGTGTTCCCACATCATTTGAATAGCAGGAGATTCCTTTGCAGGAAGTAGATTCTAGCAATGCTTCCCAAGAAGTCAGTAAATCGGAATCACCTGAGAGGTTTTAAAAGTACCGTGTGCAGATTTCTGTTTCACACGTCAGATCTAATGAATGCCAAGACTGCCTAGGGCTGACTTACTATATTAACCTGAGTTCAAATCCCTTCCACTAGCTTAGTTGTGTAGACTTATGCAAACCATTTAAGTTTTGTGTTTTTTTTTTTTTAGACGGAGTGGAGTCTCGCTCTGTCACACAGGCTGGAGTGCAGTGGCGTGATCTCGGCTCACTGCAAGCTCCGCCTCCCGGGTTCATGCCATTCTCCTGCCTCAGGCTCCCCAGTAGCTGGGACTCCCAGTAGCTGGGACTACAGGCGCCCGCCACCACGCACGGCTCATTTTTTGTATTTTAGTAGAGACGGGGTTTCACCGTGTTAGCCAGGATGGTCTCGATCTCCTGACTTTGTGATCTGCCCTCCTGGGCCTCCCAAAGTGCTGGGATGACAGGCGTGAGCCACCGCGCCCGGCCCGCGGCTTTTTTTTTTTTTTCCAGACAAAGTCTCACTCTGCTACCCAGGCTGGAGTGCAGTGGTGCAAGCTCACTGTAACCTCAAACTCCTAGGCTCAAGTGATCCCCCTGCCTCAGCTTCCCTAGAACTACAGGTGTATGCTACCACGCCCGGCTAATTTTTTGATTGTAGAGATGGGATGCTTGCTACATGGCCCCAGGCTGGTCTCAGAATTTCTAGATTCCAGTGATATTCCTACCTCAGCCTTTCAGTGTTGGGATTACAGGCGTGAGTCACCGTGCCTCACCCAACATTTAGGTTCTTAAAGTCTGTTTTCTTAGCTGTAAAATGAAGATAATAAAATCACACGTTTCACAGAGTTGTTATATGGACTAGATGAGATATTACAGCTAAAGTCCTTAGCACTGTGCTAAGGTAAGCGCTCTGGCAACTTGATAACTGTTGTTATTATCTAGCTGGCCACACATCTGTACCTTTCCTTCCCAGCAGAAGGCAGCCAGCACAGTGTTGAGAAGAGAGACTCAGATGGGATTTTTACGACTGGGGGGCACCCTAAGTCTTGGTGCTTCAGCTAAGAGACTTCAGTCACCACTTCAGCCTGTTTTTGGTTTTCGTTTTGTCTCCTGCTTGGAGAAATAAATTAAGGAACTGTGAATAAGTCAAACAAAATAGGCCAGGTGTGGCGCGGTGGCTCAC
>NW_012102377.1:1654167-1664653 GCF_000951045.1 Mandrillus leucophaeus
TAATCCCAGCACTTTGGAAGGCTGAGGCAGGTGGATCACCTGAGGTCAGGAGTTCGAGACCAGCCTGGCCAACATGGTAAAACCCTGACTCTACTAAAAATACAAAAATTAGCTGGGCATGGTGGCGGGTGCCTGTAATCCCAGCTACTTGGAAGGCTGAGGCAGAAGAATCACTTGAACCCAGAAGGCAGAGGTTGCAGTGAGCCAATATCGTGCCATTGCACTCCAGCCTGGGTGACAAGAACAAGATTTCGTCTTAAAAAAAAAAATCATCTTTTAGTGAAAATCATCTTTTAGTGATGAAACAATTGTGTATCTTAATTGTGGTAGCGGCTATGTGGTGGTGGAAAGGTGATAAAATAGCACAGAACTACACACACTTGCATATGAAACTCTAAATGAGGTCTGTAGATTGTCAACCAGGGTCAATTTTTTTGTTTTGTTTATTTTTATTTTTATTTTTTTTACTTTTTTGAGACAAGGTCTCACCCTGTCACCCACCACAACCTCCAACTCTTGGGCTCAACTGATCCTCCACCTCAGCCTCCTGAGTAGCTGGGACCATAGGCACAAGCCACTGCACCTATTTTTGTAACTTTCTGAGAACCAATAATTCTTTTTTTTTTTCTTTTACTTTTCTTTTTTTTTTTTTTGAGACACCGTCTTGCTCTGTAACCCAGGCTAGAGTGCAGTGGTGCAACCTCAGTTCACTGCAACCTCCGCCTCCCAGGTTCAAGCTATCCTCCTGCCCCTCAGCCTCCCAAGTAGCTGGGATTACAGGCATGCGCCACCATGCAGAGCTAATTTTTGTATTTTTCAGTAGAGACAGGGTTTTGCCATGTTGGCCAGGCTGGTCTCGAACTCCTGGACTCAAGTGATCTACCCTCCTCGGCCTCCCAAAGTGCTGGGAATTACAGGTGTGAGCCACCATGCCCGACCCAAAAATTATTTCAGAATAAAGTTTTTCAGGCCGGGTATGGTGGCTCACATCTGTAATCCCAGCACTTTGGGAGGCTGAGACAGGTGGATCACCTGAGGTCAGGAGTTTGAGACCAGCCTCACCAATCTGATGAAATCCCGTCTCTACTAAAAATACAAAAAAAATCACCAGGTGTGGTGGTATGCACCGGTAATCCCAGCTACTCAGGAGGCTGAGACAGGAGAATCACATGAACCCAGGAGGCAGAGGTTGTAGTGAGCTGAGGTTGTGCCATTGCACTCCAGCCTGGGAAACAACAGCAAAACTCCATCTCAAAAAAAAAATATATATATATATACACACACACAAAAATTAGCCGGGCATGGTGGCGGGCGCCTGTAATCCCAGCCACTTGGGAGGTTGAGGCAGGAGAATCACTTGAACCCAGGAGGTGGAGGTTGCAGTGAGCCAAGATTGCGCTACTGTATTCCAGTCTGGGTGACAGAGCAAGACTCAGTCTCAAAAAAAAAAAAAAAAAAAAAAAAAAGAAGTTTTCCACAATTTTAAAAGATGAGTCAACTCCTAATCATTTGAAATCATTTATTCAAAGGTACTCTAAGAAAAAGCATTTCTTCATTTCCAATCAGTTAATTAAGATTTTCTCAATTCTGTGACCTCCTGATTACAACTCAAGAATACCAGTTTTCCTATTTTCCAATCTAGTATTACCTCTGGGTTTTTCTTCTTCTTTATTAAACCTAGAAGTCACTTGCTACAGAAAGCGTATTTAAAAGGTACAGGCAAGCTTCCAAACACATGGACAGGAAAAACAGGTATGAAGTGTAATGGAACTAAGGGGTGGAGGTTTTATAACTCTCATTTGTTTTGACAGCCAAGAAAGGTGACCTGTGTCCCCACCTGCCCAGGTCTAGGGCTCCAAGCTGGCGTATGACTCACTATAACACCCTTTTGCCTTCCCTTCCACATCAGTGACCCTGCCATTTCTCACTTTCATTCCAAGTTTGGAAAGATAAGCGAGTTTCTTCAATTCATATCCTGCAAAGAGATAAGGGTAACTTTCCCCAATTCCATTTATTCGTTTCATTTCATCAGTCCCTCACTGATCGAACATTTCTAGAGCTCTCAGTACAAGAAATAAGGAAGAAATAGAACATGCTCCTTACATCAAGAAGACAGACACATTAATAATGAAAGTGGTAATAATAATGCTAATATAGGCCAGCATGGTGGCTCATGCCTGTGATGCCAACTGTGGGGGTGCAGGGCAACATATTCAAGCTTATGTACAAGGCGTTTGAGGTCGGGGCATGGAAAAGGGGGCATGGAAAAATACGGAGGCGCTGTGTGTATGTTATTTGTGCATGAGAATGAAACTCGACCCTGAAAACAGGACAAGGAATGGAGTGTGTGGTGTGATAAGGAACGCTGAAAACAGCCTCCTGAGAATGCAGTTTGAGTGTTTTTACAAGGCCACAGGTGCCTCACGACCTGACCTCAAAAAAGCCATCTAGTGGATGTTTGTGGTTTAACAAGCCCTTTCAATAAATAGTTGGTGGACAGATGCTGGGGCGGACTCTCTTAGAAGAGCTACCCCCCATTCTAACTGGTGTGAGATGGTATCTCATTGTGGTTTTGATTTGCATTTCTCTAATGACCAGTGATGATGATCATCTTTTCATATGTCTGTTGGCTGCATAAATGTCTTCTTTTGAGAAGTGTCTGTTCACACACTGGGGCCTGTTGTGGGGTGGGGGGCTGGGGGAGGGATAACATTAGGAGAAATACCTAAGGTAGGTGACAGGTTGAAGGATGCAGCAAACCACCAGGGCACGTGTATGCCTATGTAACAAAACTGCACGTTCTGCACATGTAACCCAGAACTTAAAGTATAATAATAAAAAAAAGAAGAGTTACCCCCTGCCCCGCTCAGCTGGAATTGTCTGAGAACTCATTCGTGGCATTCATTGCAAGCTATAAGCTCTGCAAGTGGTGCCCCGACATGATCACCTTGAAGTTCCGTGTGAAGGAGGCCAGCTCATCAATTTTGGGGGAATCCCGGTAAGGGACAGTCCTGACTCCCATCAGGAGGACGCGACCCACACGTAAAATATCGGGGGTTGGGTTACCGTGGGTCAGGAAATGACCAAAGAACAGAAAGTATTTTTTAACAGTGCAACAGCTACTTAAGGCTATCCAGTGCACTGTAGAGCCTGGAGCTCTACACAAGCTCATGCTTTTAATTCGGCAGGAATGCCCTTGGTTTCCTGATCAAGGAACCTTAGATTTAGAGCTATGGGAGCAGGTAGGTCGCTGCCTGAAAAGAGGACATGAGCAAGGTCATTTTACTAATTTTACTATTTTGACCACCTGGGCGTTGTATCCTCTTTATCTGTCAGATCGCGGTTAGACGGCCCATTATCTCCACCTGAAAAGAATTCAGAAGATTTGAAGGGAGAGATTCCTCTCCCCACTTCATTCCCTTCTATGGTGAATAACGAGATTTTTTCTAGTGAGGAAAAACAGGAACCAGAACAGCGGGGGCGGGGCGGTGCTCCTCTCTCTACTTCAGTCCCTTCTGTAGAGGGGCCTAAGGAGGACATTTTTTCTAGTGAGGATAAGGACGGACCGGAGCCTTTTCCTCCCCGTATAGAAAACCCATTGCCCTCCTTTCCTCTACCCTTAAAGGGACCTGCATTTGTTGGCCCTGTTCAGCCAACAGCATCTCCCATCCCCCTTAAGGAGACTGGAGGCTGCCCCAGGGACAGTTCTTAGATAAAAACCCCTGGTCAGCGACGTGGGTATAATCGGGTGGCGGCGCCTCCTCAACAAACTTCCCTGCTGGAGGGGTGCCGCCAGGAGTAAAGGAAAGTGGGTGATTATGATTGTCTTCCTAACATGCAAGTTCCCATTTCCTACTTCCAGCAGCAGCCTTTCTGGCCTTGTCTTTTTTCTGTTTTTCTGGAGTATAAGGGGAAGTTGCATGCTACTTCCTGGGTTTTATCCCAGCTAGCTCTAGCTTTCTTGCTGCCCACAGAGGCCTGGGGCAGCAGAGTTGCTAAGATGCCAGGGAGTGCCCACTTGGTCACTGGCAGTCTGGGCAGGTTACCCCTTTCTGGGTTTGTGGTGACAGAGGGGAGGCCAAAAAGCACAGAGCAGGCAGCTCCAGCCCCGTCCTGAGGATCCACCTCACCACCATCACGTGCCTTAGTAACTGCGCCCAGGAAGTGGCCTGCTGCTTGCTGTGCTGCTGCTTTTCCTACTTCTGCCCTTCGCTGCCACCCCTCACATGTCTCAGTTGACAAGCAATTCCTTGTCTTCCCTGGCCCCCTAGGGAAAGGGCTAAGAAACAGTCCATGTGCACCCCGACCTTACTAGCCTAAGGTGGGCAAAGGAGTGTGGAGCAGCCTAGAGGACAGAGCCCTGGGGGAGGAGCCCGCTAGTAAGGGGCGCTCTCCTGTAGCCATATTAAATGCTAACTAGGCTAAGGTGGACGAGATCTGCCACCTGTTGTCATCTTCAGAAGACAGACGCAGCAGTAAGGAATGTTTGTTTTGCTTTTTTATAAAATGTTTAAAAACACTGTGGCTAAGAAACGTCAAAGCAGACCCTGTGCTGCATGTCTGCTCCTCCCCTGAGCCTCTCTGCTTGGGGGTGGTAAAAGTAATAAAAAGCCCAGCATATTTTCAGTACCTTACCTAACAGGGTTGGCTCCAGGCGTCGGTGGCCTAGAAGATACGGGGAATGGTTTTCTCCCAGCCTGTTACCCTCTTGCCTCCAGCCTTCCCGCTTACACACGCACTTTACCACCCGGTCATTCTCTAACCTCTTACTGCCACTTGTAGTCTTCCTTCCTTCCTCTCAGGATAAGGACAGCAACAAGTGGCAGGCTATTAAAAAGAGAAGCTGCCTAAGGAGCCCAGAACGAATAAAAAGAAACCAGCCACAACCCTACTTTCCCAAGCTCACTTCTAAGACATTCCAGTTAAAGGCTGTTGCAGGAAAATGGCCAACACCAAAGGACATTTTTTAAAGTTTTTTGTATTTTTTTTTTTTTTTTTACACATTTAAGTTAACTCAATGCAGGTTTATTATCCTGGCGACTTGCAGTCACATTCTAATTACTTTCAAGGGCCAAAATACAGTGAAAATTACTTAAAATATCATGCCTTAGTTTAACAGCTGGCTTTATCTTTTGCCATTTCTGTATTTTATATGTTATGTACCTGTCTCATAATCCCCCTAAACATGTACAAAAGACTACAGATTTAATAGCTTCTCTTCTCATAAAGGGATGCCAGTGTTGCATCTGGCTGTCAGGATATGACCCTGCTATTTGTTTTCCTACCTTTAAGCAAGGAACAATTTCATACTTTCTTAGCTTATGATCTTGATTGGCAAGTAGCTATGCTTTATTGCTGACTTTATTGGTAATATCAGCTTTCATTTACCAGCCTCTAAGCTCCTGAACTTTTTACAAACTGTACCTGTTAAATTTGTATCTATTGTTGTCTCTGAGCCTTTACTTCATGCCACCACTGTCTTTACAGGTGGCTCAAAAAAAAAAAAACCAAAACTGAAAAAGCAGCTGTAATGTGGCAAGATGCCATGCAGAACTGGCAGCACAAAATCCAGGAGCATTTTAAAAACTACGCAACAGGTGGAATTAGGTGCCCAGATATTGGCCTTACAAACTTGTCCTCACCAAGACATAATATTCGCTCTCATTCTGGGTTACCTGGTCCCTTATCAGAAGGCAACGCTCGAGTTGATGCTCTGGTATGACCATACGTGTGCTTTGCAAATTCACCTGCCTTTTTGCGAGCTCAAGCTGATCATGCTTTTTTCCATCAGAATGTCCGCAGTCTTAAACAAGTTTCATTTGACACTTACTCAAGCTCGCATGATTATTAAAACTTGTCCTGATTGCCGACGGCATTCTCTAAGGAAGGAGACCACTACTACTCCTGCTGCCTTCCTCCCGCCACCTTGCCTAGTTCACAAGACAGGAGGAAAGAGAGAAAGAAACAAAAGTAAGATAAATAGCTAGACAACCTTGGCACCACCACCCGGCCCTAGGAGTTAAACAAAGTAGTAATAATAACATCAACCCCTGGCCTAAACTACTTGTGTTATCTGTAAATTCCAGACACTGTATGAAAACAGCATTGTAAAACTTTTTGTTCTGTTAGCTGATGCATGTAGCCCCCAGTCACGTTTCCCACGCTTGCTCAATTTATCACGACCCTTTCACGTGGACCCCTTAAAGTTGTAAGGCTTTAAAAAGGCCAAGTATTTCTTTCTCAGGGAGCTTGGCTCTTAAGACGCGAGTCTGCCGATGCTCCCGGCCGAATAAAAAACCTCTTCCTTCTTTAATCCGGTGTCTGAGGAGTTTTGTCTGCGGCTCGTCCTGCTACATCTCCTTCCCCCTTTTCCTTAGGCCTTGGTGCCAACCCACGAGGTCTGGTACCTAATGCTATCTGGCAAACTGATGTTACTCAGTATCCACCCTTTGGATGTTTCAAATTTCTCCACGTTACCATGGGCACTTATACAGACCTGATACATGCCACCCTCCAGACCAGAGAAAAAAACAAAGATGCAATTGCTCATTTGTTTAAATCTATTATAACTCTAAGCCTTCCACACACTATAAAAACTAATAATGGGCCGGGCGCAGTGGCCTATAATTCCAGCACTTTGGGAGGCTGAGGCGGGTGGATCACCTGAGGTCAGGAGTTCAAGATCAGCCTGGGCAACACAGTGAAACCCCATCTCTACTAAAAATACAAAATTAGCCAGGTGTGGTGGCCCATGCCTGTAATCCCAGCTACTCGGGAGGCTGAGGCAGGAGAATCACTTGAATCTGGGAGGCGGAGGATGTGGTGAGCCGAGGTGGCGCTATTGCACTCCAGCCTGGGCAACAAGAGTGAATCTCCGTCTCACCAAAAAATAAAACAAAAACAAAAACTAATAATGGACCTTGCTATCTTAGCGCTCAATTTGCATATGCACTGCAACTTTGGCACATACAACGCAAAACTGGTATTCCTTATAACTCAACCAATCAGGCCACTGTTAAATGTGCTCATCAAACTCTTAAAGTATATCTTAATAAACAAAAAAGGGGGAATATGGGACTCTCTTCTCGAGAACAGGACCTGTCGTTGGAGAACCAGCTGACAATGACGGTGATGACTCGGAAGGCACCTGACATTACCTGGAGACAGCTAAAGAAACTGGATCAACAGGCATCTATTCAGCTTGCAGACGTGGAAGGCCCTGCAACTGCAGAGAATTGGTTTCTTGTGTATCTGATGGTAATTAGGGAAACTTCTGAGAAAGTAAGACAGACATGGATGTTGCAGTGGCTGGTAATTCTTGTCCTTTGCCAATTGGGATCAGCTCAAGAACATGTTTATTGGAGTCATGTTCTAGATCCCCCTGGTTTTTTGTTTGTTTGTTTGTTTGAGACAGAGTCTTGCTCTGTTGCCCAGGCTGGAGTGCAGTGGCGCGATCTCAGCTCACTGCAAGCTCTGCCTCCGGGTTCACGACATTCTCCTGCCTCAGCCTCCCAAGTAGCTGGGACTACAGGCACCCCCCACCACGCCCAGCTAATTTTTTTGTAGTTTTAGTAGAGACGGGGTTTCACCATGTTAGCCAGGATGGTCTCCATCTCCTGACCTCATGATCCGCCTGCTTCAGCCTCCCAAAGTGCTGGGATTACAGGTGTGAGCCACCACACCCATTTTTAATGTTATTACATGGTGGGATGCTGACTTGCCTTTGTCATCTAATGATACTTATTGGACAGGAGGCTGATGGATGCCCCTGTCTGATCCCTTAACTGAAAATTTGGGATGAATTAAATTTAATTACTCCTTGATTTTATTGTCTAGTAATCCCCCTCTTTGTTTTTCCACAATAGCACATAAGTGTGTTACTCTCATCCCTCAGGAGTATCTTTACTATAAGCCTAAAAGGGATGCTAAGCTTGCAAACTTGACTTTTATTTCTACTATTACCAGTAATCTTACTGAGGTCTCTAATGAAGCTTCACAAGTGCCTGATCTTCCTATATGCCATCCGAGTAGGGACTGGCGATATAAGTTTGAGGCCGTCCAGTGGTCACCGTACAGACAGCCTGCACCATGTCAAGAGCCTCTGTTTGATAATGGCACCTTATTTGATTGGGGTCCCCATGGTAATCTTCTGTCTGCAAATCAGACTATTGGATTTAGAAGTCCCTCCAGTAGTTCTATTACCTAGTCAGAGTGTGGCCTTTCAGGACCAGTATTACAACTGAAAGGGAAACAAGCTTTAAGCCCTGCTCATACCCAAATTTGGAGATTAGGATTTCCCTTTTTGAACGGGTTCTTTCACATGGTGAGTATATTACTAGCAGTGGCAACTATATCCTCTCTTTGCATAATAATGTTACTGACACTCTCCTGATTTGTACTATGCACCCTTATATAATTTTGTTTGGGTAAGGTGTTCCTAACGTAGAGCAGAATCAATCCTTTTATAGTATTAAAGTCTCTTCCAGTAGTTGGTGTGCTACATGCTTGTCTCACCGAAATGTTACGCAGTGGAATATAACCTATGTCATGATCTTAAATTAATGATGTGTGGAATTGTGGCTACCTGTAAATTTAACCCGGAGCTGGGAAGCAGATTCCACCCTGCAGCTGTTTAGAAAGCACTGTCTCATACTTGAAAAAATAAAAGATTTCTGGCCACTTTAATTGCCCTTTTAGTCTCAGCTATTATTATATTAGCAACTGCTGCTACTGCAGCTGTTTCTCTGACAGAATCTATTCACACAGCCTCAGTGGTGAACCACATGGTATATAATGTAACCCATGAATTTCAAGAACAGGTAAATATTGATAAAACTATTCTGTCTCACCTGAAGGCTCTTGAAGCCGCTGTTCTATAGCTGGGGAATCAACAGCAGGCATTCATTACCCGTCAACATTTACATTGTGATTGGCAATATCATTCTGTATCACACCCCTGACATATAATAGCTCCCAATATGCTTGGGAGAGAGTGAAAGCACATCTGCAAGGGGCTTATCACCACCATTTGTGTTCTCAAATTTCCACTCTTGAGTGTGAATTAAAGAAACAACTTGAGGAATGGTCGCAGCAATTACAAGAGGCTTTCAATGGTTAAACCCGAACACTTGGTTGTCTGGTTTAAATATATGCATTTGGATGATGGCTGTTGTACTTATTCTTTTTTGTATCTGTTTGCTAGGCATTTGCAGAAGACCCTATACTGCCACCTGATGCATCTATGACCAGGAAAGAATGATAGAAGCTTACCTTGCATGAGATGACCAGCAAGCTTTAAGAATTAAAAAAGGGGGAGATATGGGGGGCACATGGCAACATATTCAAGCTTATGTACAAGGCATTCGAGGTCGGGGCATGGAAAAATATTGAGGCATTGTGTGTATGTTATTTGTGCATGAGAATGAAACTCGACCCTGAAAACAGGACAAGGAGTGGAGTGTGTGGTGTGATAAGGAACGCTGAAAACAGCCTCCTGAGAATGCAGTTTGAGTGTTTTTACAAGGCCACAGGTGCCTCACGACCCGACCTCAAAAAAGCCATCTAGTGGATGTTTGTGATTTAACAAGCCCTTTCAATAAATACTTGGCGGACGGATGCTAAGGTTGACTCTCTTAGAAGAGCTGCCCCCGCCCCCGCCCTGCTCAGATGGAATTGTCTGAGAACTCATTCTTGGCGTTCACTGCAAGCTATAAGCTCTACACCAATACTTTGGGAGACCGAGGCAGGTGGGTCACCTGAGGTTAGGAGTTTGAGATCAGCCTGGCCAACATGGTGAAACCCTGTCTCTACTAAAAATACGACAATTAGCCGGGCGTGGAAGCAGGTGCCTGTGATCCCAGCTGCTCCAGAGGCTGAGGCAGGAGAAGTGCTTGAACCTGGGAGGTGGAGGCTGCAGTGAGCCAAGATTGTGCCACTGCATTCCAGTCTGGACAACTGAGTGAGACCCTATCTTAACAAAAAAAAAAAAAAAAAAAGAAAGAAAAAAAAATCATATATAGAGACATGGACACAAATCCTATAGGAGAACAGATGGGAAAGCAATGAGATATGGGGAATCCCAGACACCATAAGCATTGTAAAAGTCTCACGGAGGAGGTGCCCTTGGGCTGGGTTCCAAAAACTAGGTAAGTGTTCATGAGGTACAGAAAGTGGGGGAAGGGCGTTCCAGGCAAAACAAAAAGACCAGGAGACATGAAGTCATGAAAGAAGTGCAGCTGGCCGGGCGCGGTGGCTCATGCCTGTAATCCTAGCACTTTGGGAGGCCAAGGCGGGCATATCACGAGGTCAGGAGATCGAGACCATCCTGGCTAACACAGTGAAACCCCGTCTCTACAAAAATACAAAAAATGAGCCAGGTGTGGTGGCAGGTGCCTGTAGTCCCAGCTGCTGGGGAGGCTGAGGCAGGAGAATGGCGTGAACCCGGGAAGCGGAGCTTGCAGTGAGCCGAGATCGTGCCACTGCACTC
>NW_012102377.1:1665678-1678860 GCF_000951045.1 Mandrillus leucophaeus
TACTTTGGGAGGCCAAGGCGGGCGGATCACCTGAGGCTGGGATTTCGAGACCAGCCTGACCAACATAGAGAAACCCCATCTCTATTAAAAATACAAAATTAGGCCGGGCACGGTGGCTCACACCTGTAATCCCAGCATTTTGGGAGGCCGAGGTGGGAGGATCACCTTAAGGCTGGGAGTTCGTGACCAGCCTGACCAACATGGAGAAAACCCATCTCTACTAAAAATACAAAATTAGCTGGGCCTGGTGGCGCATGCCCGTAATCCCAGCTACTCGGGAGGCTGAGGCAGGAGAATCACTTGAACCCCGGAGGGGCAGAGGTTGTGGTGAGCCAAGATGGTGCCATTGCACTACAGCCTGGGGCAACAAGAGCGAAACTCCGTCTCAAAAAAAAAAAAAAAATCAGCCAGGCTGGGTGGCACATGCCTGTAATTTCAGCTACTCCGGAGGCTGAGGCAGGAGAATCGCTTAAACCCAGGAGGCGGAGGTTGCAGTGAGCCGAGATCCTGCCATTGCACTCCAGCCTGGGCAGCAGGAGCAAACTATTTCTCAAAGACAAAAAAAGATTAAAATCTACTTACAAAGTATTGTTCATGGCACAGAGCTACCATGACTTCTTTACAGACAATGTATCAAATACGATCAATTCAAGTCCACCCTGTCAGTTACTGCTTGTTTTCAGAGCGCTGCACAGAACATTTCAAGGAGAGATGGCTCTAACAAGACCAGTATACACACTAGTAAGACAGAGACAAAATGCCTTTTCTTACTGAAAACTCACTTTTTAAATTTTTTTTTTTTTTTTGAGACGAAGTCTTGCTCTGTCTCCCAGGCTGGAGTGCAATGGCACAATCTCTGCTCACCACAACCTCCGCCTCCTGGGTTCAAGTGATTCTCCTGCCTCAGCCTCCCAAGTAACTAGGATTACAGGTGCCCGCCACCATGCCCAGCTAATTTTTTGTAATTTCAGTGGAGACGGATTTTCACCATGTTGGCCAGGCTGTTCTTGAACTCCTGACCTCAGGTGATCCTCCTGCCTCGGCCTCCCAAAGTGCTGGAATTACAAGTGTGAGCCACCATGCCTGGCCTAAAATTTTAAAGTAGAGAGGGGGTCTCACAATGTTGTCCAGGCTGGTCTTGAACTCCTGGGCTCAAGCAGTCCTCCTGCCTTCACCTCCCAAAATGTTGGAATTACAGGCGTGAGCCACCACATCTGGCCTACTAAAAGTTATTTTTTTTAATTTAATGCATCCCACTGAAAAGTTTTTTTTTGGTTTTGTAATTTGTTTGGTTTTGTTTTTGTTTTGAGACAGGGTCTCACTCTGTCACCCAGGCTGGAGTGCAGTGGCACAATCTCGGTTTGCTGCAACCTCTGCCTCCCAGGTTCAAGTGATCCTCCCACCTCAGCCTCCCCAGTAGCTGGGACTACAGGCCCGAACCACCAGGCCCAGCTAATTTTTTTTTTTTTTTTTTTTTGATACAGAGTCTCACTCTGGAGCCCAGGCTGGCGTGCAGTGGCACAATCTCAGCTCACTGCAACCTCCGCTTCCGTGGCTCAAGTGATTCTCGTGCCGCAGCCTCCTGAGTAGCTGGGACTACAGGTGTGTACCACCATGCCTGGCTAATTTTTCTTTTTGTATTTTAGTAGAGATGGGTTTCACCATATTGCCCAGGGTGGTCTTGAACTCCTGAGGTCAGGTGATCCACTTCCTTGCCCTTCCAGAGTGCTGGGATTATAGGTGTGAGTCACTGCGCCCGGCTGCTAATGTTTGTATTTTTAGTAGAGACTGGGTTTCACCATGTTGGTCAAGCTAGTATTGAGCTTCTAACCTCAGGTGACCCACCCACCTCAGCCTCCCAAAGTGCTAGGGTTACAGGCGTGAGCCACCGCACCCAGCCATAATTTTTATTTTGAGATGGAGTCCCACTCTGTCACCCAGGCTGGAGTGCCACCCAGGCTGCAGTGCAGTGATGCAATTTTGGCTCATCACAACTTCCACCTCCCAGGTTCAAGCAGTTCTCCTGCCTCAGCCTCCCAAGTAGCTGGGATTACAGGCACGCACCACCACGCCCGGTTAATTTTTATATTTTTGGTAGAGATGGGGTTTCATCATGTTGGCCAGGCAGGTCTTGAACTCCTGACCTCAAGTGATCCTCCCACCTTGGCCTCTCAAAGTGCTGGGATTGCAGATGTGAGCCACCACGCCCAGCCTGAAAAAGTTTAAATAAATAAATAAATAAATAAAAATTTGAGGGAAGTGTTCAATATTTACATAATTTTCCATTGGTGCCACATATTTTAAATGTACTTGGATCTTGAACTGTTATTTTAAAATATTATTTTTAGGGCCAGATTTCTGTTGTTATTTTTACTTAACTGGCTTCCCGAGCTTTGGTCATGAAACTGGGAGCCTTTGTTAGACAATTGTTTCCTGTGGCATGCATGAAGGGCTGTCTCTCCACATGAGAAGCAAGTCTACGGAAAATTTCCATGATTTGGAAGGTTGATCCTTACGACGTTTCTTGGGCCATCATTTAGAACCTTCATGAACCATTTAAGGGGTTCATGCTCTTTCACTCTGCACGGCATTTCTCACTTTAAGGAATCCCTGTCTTCTGGCTGCTCCTAAATTGCGGCTGCTTCCAGAGATAACTGTCTCTCTTTTCTAGGCTCTCCCCAGGGCCATCCAAAGTTAATTTTAGGGTTGGCCAGGCACGCTGGCTCACACCTGTAATCCCAGCATTTTGGGAGGCCGATGTGGGCAGATGGGCTGAGCTCAGAAGTTCCAGACCAGCCTGGGCAACGTGACAAAACCCCGTCTTTACTAAATATACAAAAATTAGCAGGGCATGGTGGCAAGGGTGCCTTTAGTCCTAACTACTTCAGCTACTTGGGAGACTGAGGAGGAAGGATGGCTCCAGCCTGGGGAAGTCAAGGATGCAGTAAGCCAAGATCGCTCCACTGCACTCTAACCTAGGTGACAGAGCAAGACCCTGTCTCAAAAGAAGAAAAAAAATTGTTTAAAGGTTGCCATATGCTCTATATTTTAAGTCAGACCACCCCAAACAAACCTCCCAAATTTGGTGGAAATCAATCCAACCATTTTTAGTCATTTGGTAATAGAAAAAGATAGAAACTTAATTTATAAATTTACCTTTCTTAATAAATAAGAGTATAAAATTTAGTTCCTTAACAACAACAGAAGAACAAAAGACAAAAGACAACAAGAGAGATCATCCTGCAAACAGCATAAGTTAACAAGATGAAAGGCAGAAGCAGAAATGTCTATTGCAACCGTGTGAGAAATGATCAGCCCCTATAAAGGACTGTAGTTCTGGGCCAGGTGCGGTAGGTGGCTCACACCTGTAATCTCAGCACTTTGGGAGGCTGAGGTGGGTGGACCACTTGAGGCCAGGAGTTCATGACCAGCATGTCCAACATGGTGAAACTCCGTCTCTACAGAAAATACAAAATTAGCCGGATGTGGTGGTAGGCACCTGTAATAGCACCACTGCCTAGCCTGGGCAACAGAGGGAGACTATGTCTCAAAAAAAAAAAAAAAAAAAAAAAAAAAAGGAAGGACTGTAGTTCTGATAGGTTTGGAAAGAGGAATGATTACAGACCAGGCAAGTTAAGATTTATTAGATATGAAAAGGAAGGAGAGGCAAGAGAAATGTTAAGCATCAGCTAGCTGTGCTGGGCACTGACTAGGCCCTTCGTCTATATAAACACTTTTCCTTTTCTTCCTTTTCTTTTCTTTCTTTTCCTTTTTTTTTTTTTTTTTTTTTTTTGAGAGGGAGTCTTGCTCTGACACCCAGGCTGGAGTGCAGTGGCACGATCTCGGCTCACTGCAACCTCCGTCTCCCGGGTTCAAGTGATTCTCCTGCCTCAGCCTCCCGAGTAGCTGGGACTATAGGCGCATGTCACCACGCCTGGCTAATTTTTGTATTTTTTTAGTAGAGATGGGGTTTCACCATATTGGCCAGCCTGGTCTCAAACTACTGACCTCGTGATCCACCCTCCTCAGTGTCCCAAAGTGCTGGGATTACAGGTGTGAGCCACAATGCCCATCATCTTTTCTTTTCTTTTCTTTTTTTTTTCTTTTGAGACAGTCTCCCTCTGTTGCCCAGTCTGGAGTGTAGTGGTGTGATCTCGGCTCACTGCAATATCAGCCTCCCGGGTACAAGCGATTCTCATGCCTCAGCCTTCTGAGGAGGCAGGATTACAGGCACCCACCACCACGCCTGGCTAAATTTTTGTATTTTTAGTAGAGACGGAGCTTCACCATGTTGCTCAGGCTGGTCTGGAACTCCTGACCTCAAGTGATCTGCCCACCTCAGCCTCCCAAACTGCTGGGATTATAGGCCTGAGTCACCGCGCCTGGCTCACAAACACATTTAACTATCCATAGATCTGAGAGGCAGGTTTTATTAACTCCATTTTATAGTTCAGGACGCAGGCTTAGGTAAGGTGTGGCGCTATGTCTCCATAGGAGGTGGGCTGGGCCATTTGCAGTCAATGTTGGCCAGTTTTATGATGAAATTTATGACACAAAAGGGGTGTACTCACCTTTGGTATAGTATGGCCCAGGTTATTATTGCACAGCTTGAATAAGATCAAAGTCTTCGTGTGTTGTCGTGTTGCACTGGAGGGCTATCAAGTGTGACCCCAATATATTTTTTTCTTTTTCTTTTTCTTTTTCTTTTTTTGAGACTATAAATCTCACTCTGTCACTTAGTATTAGGAGGACACGTTTTTCTTAAGTACCAGAACAGTTGGTACCTAGAAAGAAATTACTCTTCAGAGTGGTGAATTATGCTGGATTTTAGGCACATTAGGCCTAAGCCAACACGACCTCCTCTAGGCGCCCTTACCCCTTCCCACAGATGGCCTAGAATTCTTTTCTGTCCAGGGGTCAGGAAAAACAAAGTTGAGAAGAAATTCGTTAACGTTCTTTGAATGCTTTAAAAGGGGAAATTTGCAAGACTAAAGAATGGATTGGAGGGGAGGTAGGTTTGGAGGAAGAAGGGGGTGGGGCCCTGAAAAGGCTTCAAGGAGCTGCTCTCAGCTGGAAGGGGATAAGCATCTTCTTGGAGAACTGTGGCATCTGGTTGGAACACCTACAAAAGCTTAAGCAATGAGGTTGTGCCCCTCTTGCAGTACAAAGCTGAAAATTATCCAAGCCAAGGGCAGATATCTCAATGTCCTTGTTACTCCATATGGCCTTGGGATTCTCCTGTGGCCTTCCAGTAAAGAGCTGCTGGGTCCTGGCAAGGCTGTGGCAGTGGTGGGGTTGGGGTTAAGGATAATCCCACTTGGCCAGTGGCTGGACAGTCACCCATGTCTCTACTGTGGACCACAGGACAGCGAAGGCACCAATCGGCAGACAAGTCCCAGGTGGGAGCGAGTATAAGGATGCGTCTCCTTTTCTTCCTTCTAGAGGGTAACTAAGGGGATGTGGAGGGAGCATGCATGGTGGGAGGCTGAGGATTGCCATGTTCATTTCTTGAGTTATTGTTTGCTGTTGGGGCCCTGGGATTCTGACTGAGATCTGTAATTCTGAAGCCTTCTCACTCTTCCTGGCAGATGGCCTGTGTTTCAGTATTGAGTTTGTAAGGGTGCTATTTATGAGGCAGGAAAAGGAAAAAAAAAAAATGTGTTGTTGTGTTGCACCTCAGGGCTATCAAGTGTGACCCCAATATATTTTTTTCTTTTTCTTTTTTTTTTTTTTTTGAGATTATAAATCTCACTCTGTCACTTAGGCTGGAGTGCAGTGGTGAAATCACAGCTCACTGCAGCCTTGACCTCCCACCTCAGTCTCTCAAGTAGCTGGGACTACAGGCACATGCCACCACTCTTGGCTAATTAAAAATAAAGTTTTTTTAAAGACAGGGTCTCCCTGTGTTGCCCAGGCTGGTCTCAAATTCCCTGGCTCAAGTGATCATTCGGCCTGGACCTCCCGAAGTGCTGGGATTACAGGCATGAGTCACCACACCCAGCCTACCACAATATTTCTTAAATCTCAGTGGCCAGACCTGGAATAGGTTGCTATTCAAAAGCAGCTTGTAGTTTTTGTTTGTTTGTTTGTTTTGTTTTGTTTTGTTTGAGACAGTCTCACTCTGTCGCCAGGCTGGAGTGCAGTGGTGTGATCTCGGCTCACCGCAACCTCCGCCTCCGGGTTCAAGCAATTCTCCTGCCTCAGCCTCCAGAGTACCTGGGATTACAGGCACGCGCGACCATGCCCAGTTAATTTTTAGTGGAGACAGGGTTTCACCATGTTGGCCAGGACGGTCTCGATCTCTTGACCTCATGATCCGCCTGCCTCAGCCTCCCAAAGTGCTGGCATTACAGGTGTGAGCCACCGTGCCCGGCAGCAGCGTGTAGTTTTCTGATTTATGTTTTTTTTTTTTTTTAACTTGGAAAAAAATTGTTCTCTTAGGACGTATGATTTGTGTTTAAATGAAGACTGCTCTTTTATTTGGGAGAATCCTCTCCCAGTACTTGAGCGGGCTTCTTGGTTTGGCAAAGGCAAAGCCCAACGCTCATAGTGAGTGGAAGGGACAGACATAACTGAACTGCTCTGCACAATAATGCCAATGGTTGTCTTTTGTTAATAGGAGTCCTGACTCTGATTACATTTACAGGGAGTCCAGTCTGAAATATGTCGGGGTAGAGGTAGAGGGAAAAGTCCCTTCTGTTGACAGCTTGCCAAAGGTGTTAAGAGTAAAGGGATGGCCTTGAGGTGAAGAGAATTCCTTTGCGAGACAGGCCAGGGACTATAGATGCTGCATAATCTAATAGCCACTTCTAAGTCTTCTCAGCTTTGTAATGCCCCAAAGTTTCAGCAACAGCCTGGTTGGTGTTTGCTATGCTTAGGGGAATAAGGGAGGGGGCTGTGTCCACACTTAAGATTTGCTTCCATCCTCTAGGATATGACCCCAGCCCCCAGGCCAGAGTGGTGGTAGCTGCAGGTGTGTGACTGGTGATTCTGAAGCTCTAGGTGGTGGCTTGCAGCAGAATTCTGGAATTTTTTTTTTTTTTTTTTTTTTTTTTTGAGACAGGAGTCTTGCTCTGTTGCCTAGGCTAGAGCGCAGTGATGTGATCTCTGCTCACTGCAACCTCCACCTCTCAGGTTCAAGCAATTCTCCTGTCTCAGCCTTACAAGTAGCTGGGATTACAGGAGTGTACCACCATGTCTGGCTAATTTTTGTATTTTTCTTTTTTAGTAGAGATGGGGGGGGGTCTCACCATGTTGGCCAGGCTGGTCTTGAACTCCTGACCTCAAGTGATCCACCTGCCTTGGCGTCCCAAAATGCTGGGATTACAGGCATGAGCCCACCACACCCGGCCTGGAATGCTGTCTATTGAGGAAAGGAAGAGGCTGAACTGGGGAATGCCAGGGTTGAAGTTCAAGCAAGTGTAAAACTCTGGCCTTAACTGAATCACGAGTAGGAAACAAGTTAGTCAGGAACGGATTTGTGGGGCATGAAAACCTTTGAGGATTCTCAGGATTGTTTGGAAGAGGAGACTGAATTTTCTGTCACTAAGTAGGGTGGGATTTGTTTTCAGTTGGTAATTTTTTGATGGGGTGCGTCAGGGTCCCACTCTGTCACCCTGGCTGGAGTGCAGTGGCATGATCACGAGTCAGTGCCGCCTCAACCTCCTGGGCTCAAGCAATCGTCTCACCTCAGCCTACCAAGTAGCTGGGACTACAGGTGCATGCCACCACACCTGGCTAATTTTTGTATTTTTTGTAAAGACGGGGTTTTACTATGTTGCACAGACTGGTCTCAAACTCCTAGGCTCAAGCGATCTGCCCACCTCAGCATCCCAAAGTGCTGGGATTAAGGGCAGGAGCCACCGCGCCCGGCCTATAGTTGACAATTAACTAGAAATGTGACGTTGGAATTATAGAGGGAGGGTAACGAGACTCATTACTTACTAGCGCAGGGTAGGAGACATTAGTGGGCCGCAGGTTTCATCCTTAAATTTCTGTGAAGCCTTTCTTGAGGACATCTGTCCTTTCCTTCTCGCCCTCAGTGTGTGGTTTTCCTTTCTCTGGCTCCCACTGCACTCTGCACACACCTTTATCACAGTAACCACTTACAGTGTATTGTAACTTGTAATTATCTATGTACACGTCTCCAAGTAGACTGACCTCAAGGGCAAGGGACTGGCGCTGGTACTCAGACCCCGGGTTCAAGTTCCAGCTGCATCTCTAGCTAGTTTTGTGATCTTAGGCAAATAACTTAATCACTCTATGACTCAATTTCCTTGACTTATAAAATTGGCATAAGACTGTCATATGCCGTTGCTGGGCATATTAAGGTTACAATGCATGAAAAGTACGAGGCAAAAGGTAAGTGCAAAATAAAGGGCGCCTAAAACGGTATTTGTGTGTTAATTAACCTGAGCTACCTTTACGTGTGCACTCAGCAAACACTGAGCACCTATTCTCCTCTGGGACCCTGGAACGCCTCCTCCGGAGTGGAGCAGCCTCACGTGTGGCCTGTGGGCCTTGTCCCACGGGCCGGCTCGGGGTTGGCTCAGCCGAAGAGAAAACCCTGCCGACAGCCCTTTCGATCTCGTCAGCGATTGGGTCAGGACCGTCCCACAATTACTCTTGTTGCTGGGCTCGGAAATGGGGAGCGGTGCTAGGTTGCGCGTGCGCAGATTGAGAATGGAGCTTTCCGGTCGGGCGGGAGGAGGTGACGTCAGGAGTGGTGGCGGGTGGGGGCCTCTGGTAGCCTTGGGGACGCTGTATCTGTGGGCCTTTCAACCGCGTCACAAATCAGCGACCGAACTCTGGCGGTGGTGGCTGAGACGGCGAAGGCGGCAGCGGCGGCGACAGCTCTGGGGTTTGCGTCTCGGGGTGTGTCGGCCGCCGCTGCTGCTCGGGCCTGGTATGTACAGATGGCTGGTTAGGATTCTCGGCACCATTTTCCGTTTCTGCGACCGGTCGGTGCCCCCTGCCCGGGCCCTCCTGAAGAGGCGGCGCTCAGACAGGTGAGACCAGAGGGGGCTGAGCGCCGGCCTGGCCTTACCCCCTCCCCCACAGCAGGCTCCTCGGCCGTGATAGCTTTGATTCAGCCAGGCTCACCCGAAGCAGGTCGCCGGGATCCTAGTGACGTAGTGGCTCCCGCCGGGCTGTGGGGAGGCAGCTCCTGATGAAGGAGGAGCTGGTCGTCTTCGGAGCGGCCGGTGATGGCAGGGTCTTTGACATTCTTGTCAGAGGCCAAGCTGGTTGCTGATAACAAATGGGGCTTTGCCGCTCTTAGGCTGAACACTAACATTGAAGGAATACTGTCTTTGTTGTGGCTCACTGTTTACAAAGCACCCTCCCAAGTGTCATCTGCAGACATTAAGTGCAGTTAAAGGAAGTGAGATTCATAGCTTGCCCAAAGCCGTTTTGACTGCAAGTACTGTCCTTGCAGCAAGAAACAGCAGCTGTTTTGTTATAGAACAGCTGTCAAACAGTCTGTGTGTTTGGGGCCAGAAGGGTTTTGTGCTTTAGAATTAGTGAATGAGTAAAAAGGCTTAGGTGCCTCACTCCTTTAAAACAATCACTAGTCTGTACTTTTAAATTTGGTTAAAATGTGGGGGAAACTCAAAGCTGTTCTTTTCTTTCTTTTTCTTTTGGTTGAGACGGAGTCTTGCTCTGTCGCCCAGGCTGGAGTGCAGTGGCGCGATCTCGGCTCACTGAAAGCTCCGCCTCCCGAGGTCGCGCCATTCTCCTGCCTCAGCCTCCCGAGTAGCTGGGACTACAGGCGCGTGCGGCCACGCCCGGCTAATTTTTGTATTTTTAGTAGAGATGGGGTTTCACCATATTGGCCAGGCTGGCCTTGAACTCCTGACCTCAAGTGATCCGCCCACCCCAGCCTCTGGAAGTGCTGGGACTGCAGGCATGAGCCCCTGCACCCGGCCCCAAAAGCTGTTCTTATTTAGCATCTACTCTTTGGAGTGTCCCATTTTTATTGTATCGACCTCCTTGCCTGAAAATCTAGAAAATAAAACACTATACAAATGCTGTGCCCCCTCTCCAACTTTAGTGATCAAATGTTAATTTCTTTTTTTTTTTTTTTCCGAGACGGAGTCTCGCTCTGTCCCCCAGGCTAGAGTGCAGTGGTGCAATCTCTACTCACTGCAAGCTCCGCCTCCCGAGGTCGCGCCATTCTCCTGCCTCAGCCTCCCGAGTAGCTGGGACTACAGGCGCCCAACACCACACCCAGCTAACTTTTTGTACTTTTTAGTAGAGATGGGTTTTCACCATCTTAGCCAGGATGGTCTCGATCTCCTGACCTCGTGATCCGCCCGCCTCGGCCTCCCAAAGTGCTGGGATTACAGGTGTGAGCCACCGCGTCAGGGTTTTTTTTGTTGTTTTCTTTTTTTTTTTTTTTTTTGAGACGGAATCTCATTTTGTTGCCCAAGCTGAAGTGCAGTGGCACGATCTCAGCTCACTACAACCTCTGCCCACTGGGTTCAGGCGATTCTCCTGCCTCAGCCTCCCTAGTAGCTGGGATTGCAGGCTCCTGCCACTGCACTCAGCTACTTTTTTTGTACTTTTTAGTAGAGATGGGTTTTCACCATCTTAGCCAGGCTGGTCTTGAACTCCTGACCTCGTGATCCACCCACCTCGGCCTCCCAAAGTGCTGGGATTACAGGTGTAAGCCACCGCGCCCGGCCACGCCCAGCTAATTTTTTGTATTTTTAGTAGAGACGGGGTTTTACCGTGTTAGCCAGGATGGTCTGGATCTCCTGACCTCGTGATCCACCCGCCTCGACCTCCCAAAGGCTGGGATGACAGGCGTGAGCTACCGCTCCCGGCTGTTAATTTCATTTTTTTAACTAAGCCTCAATATCAAGAAAAGTGGAAGAAGGGTTCATTTGTGGGAGCTTGAGAGAACAAGATGTCTAATACATTAGACTGAGAATGCAGATTATTGATGAGATTGGTTGTTGACTAAATTGCATCATGTGTTCCAGAGATTCATGGTTTTGCCTTATTTTTCTCTCCTATCTTTCTGTAGGGTTGATGTGAGGATCATTTGATAATGTGGTGTGAAGTGCCTAAACTGATGCTTACTGTGTATAAGGGTAGTGTTTGTCTATTCTACCCTGGGGCCTTTTGCAGAGTCTGGTGCATGATAAGCACTTGGTCCCGATTTATCGAATAAGGGAAAGCTAATTTCCTCTCCCTTGTCCTCTCTTTGATGTGAATCCCTGCTAGTCAGTGGAACATGGTTTGGTGATCAAAACCTTGATTTTTACTATATTTCAGATGTTCACATTCTTAATCCAAAACAACGCTTCTCGGTGTAAACAATTTTTCAGTCAAAATGAAGCCCAGCAGGGCTTGTTGGAATGTATAAAGCTGAGTTGAATAAAATCCTGGGATCTCATTCTATTCTATTCTTTTTTTTTTTTGGCATGTGTGAATATAATTGATCAGAAGGGTTCAGAGAGATGATAAGTAATATAATGTGATCCTTTACCATTCTTGACATCTGGGTCCTGAAACTTTCCACAATTCCAAAGTTCTTTATTACCACCATAATATAGTTTGCGTGATAAAAATGAAGTTAAATATAACCCTTGATTAAGGTTTGTCTTTTTTAACTTGTGGAACAGTTTTTTTTTAAACTCCCTTACACACAAAAGAAAAAACAATAAAAAAGAATTGTCTTTTAAGGCCGTTCATATTAATACTGTCACTTAAAGTAAAAGATGACTTTCTTTGGGGATCATTTTCAAAAGGAAATTGTTTGTTGGTTGGTTTTTTTTTTTTTTTTTGAGACAGAGTCTCGCTGTCTCGCCCAGGCTGCAGTGCAGTGGCGCGATCTCGGCTCACTGCAAGCTCCGCCTCCCGGGTTCACGCCATTCTCCCGCCTCAGCCTCCGAGTAGCTGGGACTACAGGCGCCTGCCACCACGCCCGGCTAGTTTTTTTTTTTTTTTTGTACTTTCAGTAGAGACGTGGTTTCACCATGTTAGCCAGGATGGTCTCGATTTCCTGACCTCGTGATCCACCCGCCTTGGCCTCCCAAAGTGCTGGGATTACAGGCTTGAGCCACCGCGCCCGGCCTGTTTGTTGCTTTTAAATCATTTCTGGAGTGAAAGAGAAAATACCAGCCCTAAACTCTTACCTGGGTTCATTTACTAGCTAAATGACTTTGGCCAGTTTTAAGTTTGTACTTTAACGAGATGCAAATTACTATTTGTTAAGAAGTTTGGGTCTCTCTCAAATAGTTGAAACTGTAGCAGTAAATCTTCAAATGTGAAAAACCTACTATAGAATAGCATTCTCTCTTTTGTTTTGCTTTTATTTTTATTTTCATTTCTTTTTGAGACAAGGCCTCAGTCTTGATTAGGCTGGAGTGCAGTGGCATGACCTGGGCTCACTGCAGCCTCAACTTCCTGGGCTTAAGTGATCCTCCTGTCTTAGCCTCCCGTGTAGCTGGGACCACAGTCACATACCACCAACGCTGGCTAATTATTTATTTATTTATTTTTTCATAGAGATGAGGTCTTACTTTGTTGCCCAGGCTGATGTCAAACTCCAAGGCTCAAGCAATCCTCCACTTTGGCCTCCCAAAGTGCTGGGATTACAGGCACGAGCCATTGCGTCCCACCAGCATTGTCTTTTAAAACATCAGTTGGATCTCATTTTATGACAAAGTGACAGAAGGGGGATGTGTTATGTGAATAGTAAGTTTACATAAATGAATGTGTGTATAAATATATATATATATATTTTCTTTGTCTCTTTCAGCACTCTGTTTTCTACAGTGGACACTGATGAAATACCAGCCAAAAGACCAAGATTAGGTACTGAATATAAATTTTAAAAATTTTTAAATAGGAAAAATATATGCATAGAACAAAATTCAAAAGGTAAAAAGTATGTGGTAAAAAGTAAGTCTTGGCCGGGCGCAGTGGCTCATACCTGTAATCCTAGCACTTTGGGAGGCCAAGGCAGGCGAATCACCTGAGTCAGGAGTTTGAGACCAGCCTGGCCAACGTGGCGAAACCCCGTCTCTACTAAAACTACAAAAATTAGCTGGGTGTGGTGGCAGGCACCTGTAATCCCAGCTACTCAGGAGACTGGGGCAGGAGAATCACTTGAACCTGGGAGGTGGAGGTTGCTGTGAGCTGAGATCATGCCACTGCACTCCAGCCTGGGGC
>NW_012102377.1:1679225-1689871 GCF_000951045.1 Mandrillus leucophaeus
AAAGTCTCTTTCCTGTCCCTTCCTTGTCTTTTCTAGAGGTAACTACTGTTACCAAGGACTTGTCTAATCCTTGCAGGTAAATAAGCCTAGGTGCAGACTGTGCATTTTAAAATTCTAAATCCTATAAAGAGAAGATACTTCTTATTTTTAAGGAGGAAATGTTGTCAATATTTCAAACTGAGGTGACTCTAGTTCAGATGGCTGAGGGAACCCATCTTACTTTTTTTTTTTTTTTTTTTTTTTTCTGAGACAGGGTCTCATTCTGTCACCCAGGCTGGGATGCAGTGGCATGATCATGGCTCACTGCAGTCTCCACCTCCCTGGGCCCAGGTGATCCTCCCACCTCAGCATCCCAAGTAGTTAGTTGGGCCTACAGGCGCATTATCACACCTAGCTAATTTTTGTATATTTTTGTAGAAACAGGGTCTTGCCATGTTGCCCAGGCTGAAAATAGGCAGCAGTGGCATTTTGAAAGAATATTCCTATCTTTAGGAAGCGGTAATATTTTTCTTTCCTTTTCTTTTTCTTTTTTTTTTTTTTTGAGACAGGATCTTGCTCTGTCTTGATCTTGTCATCAACAGTTTTTGTTTTTTTTTAATTTTGTAAGAGGCAAGGGTGTCACTCTGTTGCCCAGGCTTCAGTGCAGTGCAGTGGCACGATCGTAGCTCACTGCAGCCTCAAACTCCTGGGCTCATGCGATCCTCCTGCCTCAGTTTCCTGAATAGCCGGGACTACAGGCAGGTACCACTACACCTGGCAGATTATTTTATATGTAGATACTGGGTCTCTGTATGTTGCCCAGACTGATCTTGGAACTCCTGGCCTTCCAAAGAGCTAGGATTATGGATATAAGCCACTGTGCCCAGCCAAGTCTTATACTTCAGTATATGTGAATGGATAAAGAAAATAAAAGTAGATTGAAGGAAAAAAGGCATAATAAAATACTATAATAATATATTCTTCTCAAAAATGTTGATAAATTTGGGTCTACCTCCAGATGTGGTAACTGAGTGTGGACATATTTGTGTTAATATTTTGTTTAAATTCAGCAAGTACTTATTGAACATGTCTCAGTGCTAACCAACGTGTTAGGTTTTACAGAAAATACAAAAATTAGTAAGACAGGGTCTCCATTTTTTTTTTTTTAGATGGAGTCTTGCTCTGTTGCTCAGGCTGGAGTGCAGTGGCACAATCTTGGCCCACTGCAACCTCCACCTCCCGGGTTCAAGTGATTCCCCTGCCTCAGCCTCCCAAGTAGCTGAGACTACAGGTGCCCACCACCACGCCCGGCTAATTTTTGTATTTTTAGTAGAGACAGGGTTTCGCCATGTTGGCCAGGCTGGTCTCAAGCTCCTGACCTCAAGTGATCCACCTGCCTTGGCCTCCCAAAGTGCTAGCATTACAGGCATAAGCTACTGCACCCGGCCTGGGTTTCCATTTTTAAGGACCTTACATGATTATATGGTAGGGGTATAAGACAAGCACATAATAATGCTAATGTCAATGAAAATATGATAAAAAATTTAAAAAGGTAGTGACAAAATCCTATCCAATTTTCATCTCATGGAGTCTCAGTAAATGTTTGCTGGAGTTACTATGAGTTAGTATGTTAACCCAGGTTTTGAAGGGTGGATAGGATATCAAAGGAGAGCAATAGGAAGGAAAAATATTCCAGGCAGAGGGAACAGTATGGGAAAGTTGTGCAAATTCAAGAAATAGCGAATAGAGCTCGGGAAAAAAAATGGCTGAAGACAGGTAGATCAAATTATCGTTTTGTTTTGTTTTGTTTTTTAATGGAGACAGCATCTTGCTATATTGCTCAGGCTGATCTCGAACTCCTGGGCTTAAGTGATCCTCTCACCTTGGCTTTCCAAAATGCTGGGATTACAGGCGCGAACCACCATACCCGGCCAAGCATTTTCAAATGACAGGAATTTATACTAAATTCATTAGAACAGCATTTCCCAAAGCACAGGATACCAATTTAGGAAATGATTTTAGGGGATTCCACATTCACAGCATTGTGTAACATTTGAATTGTGATTATGTATTAAGAAAGGTGTATCCAAAAAAAAAAAAAAAGGGTGTATCCTTTTCAGTTATTTATTTGAGGTGCTCACATCCTGTTTATTTCAAACAGAAAATCTTGATTTAATGCTAGTATATCTTCAATACTTGCCTAATATACGCTAATCTCTCATTTTTTAACAGGCCCAACTAGAACTTAGTATTATTGTGTTTTCATTTCTTTTTTCTTTTTTTTTTTTTTTTGAGATGGAGTTCGCTCTCATTGCCCAGGCTGGAGTGCAATGGCACGATCTTGGCTCATTGCAACCTCCGCCTCCCAGGTTCAAGCGATTCTCCTGCCTCAGCCTCCCCAGTAGCTGGGATTACAGGCACCTGCCACTATGCCCGGCTAATTTTTGTATTTTTAATGGAGACAGGGTTTCACCATGTTGGCCACACTGGTCTTGAACTCTTGACCTCAAGTGATCCGCCCACCTCGGCCTCCCAAAGTGCTGGTATTACAGGTGTGAGCCACCGCACCGGGCTGTGTTTTCATTTCTTTATAAGGCAGGTGATGTTGGCTTTACATATGCAGTAGTAATTTAAAATTATCTTTTTTTAAAGCCAAAAAAGGAAGTCAGTTTTAAAGAAAAATATAAATAGCTTGTACTTGAATGTGGTTAAAAAAAAAAACAAACCAAGAACACAAACTTTGGTGTTACAGAAGGTTTCTGATTGAATTATTTAGGATAATCCTCTGTTTTATGGACTTCTGTGTTAAGGATCACTTATTGCATCATTCCCATTAAATATGTAGTATGATTTACTTTTTTTTTTTTAATTAAAAAGTAAACTAATGTCGAAAATGCAAACTTGTGTAGTATGATTTTCTGAATGGCAAATTGTAGAAGGAAATCTAAGCCAAAGGGTAGGCAGTGGGTAGCAGAGTTTGTAAAGGTCTGTAGAGTGCTGTCCAAGAGAACTTCTGCAGCGATGACTGTTGGGCACTCGAAATGTGGCTAGTTCAATTGAGGAATTGAATTTTAAATTTTATTTGATTCTAATAAAATTTTAAGTTAGGTAACCATATCTGCCTACTAGCTGTTGTGTTGGACAGTACAACTCCACTGGTTGCTTTTGAGAGAAAAAAAAGCAAAGCAAGGGTAAAAGAAGACCTCAGAATTTCAGGCTCATGATCTTTTTTTTTTTTTTTTTGAGACGGAGTCTCGCTGTGTCACCCAGGCTGGAGTGCAGTGGCACAATCTTGGTTCACTGCAACCTCCACCTCCCAGGTTCAAGCGATTCTCCTGCCTCAGCCTCCTGAGTAGCTGGGATTACAGGTGTGTACCACCACGCCCAGCTAATTTTTGTATTTTAGTAGAGATGAGGTTTCACCATATTGGCCAGACTGGTCTCGAACTCCTGACCTCAAATGAGCCACCTACCATGGCCTCCCAAAGTGCAGCTAATTTTTGTATTTTAGTAGAGACAGGGTTTCACTATGTTGGCCAGGCTGGTCTCAAACTCCTGACCTCAAGTGATCCACCCACTTTGGCCTCCCAAAGTGCTAGGATTAAATGAGCCACCGTACCTGGCTCAGGCTCATGACCTTAAAGGTGAAAGGGATTTTAAGAGATCTATGTAGTTCAGTCTCAGGAAAGTAAGGGGATCTTTTCCCCATTTTACAGATGAGGCAGGCCTTCTGTTTTTTAAAAAAATCAGTGAGATCTTTTGACATAATCTCAGGGACATATCCAGATTTTGATAACACTCGTAGGAAAACAAATATTATGATATTGTTTAGTAGCCACAATTTGCTGTGTTACCAAGAGTACTCTTGTCCTCTAGGGTCTGGATGACAGACTGTGGTTAAGCATCAATCGCTAAAGCTCTTTTTCTCCTCCTTATAAAGTACAGCAGAGTGTGTAATATCTCTCAGCAGTATTAGAGGGGGATAACCTGGAATTCTCTGTATTCCTAAAATGAAAAACAACTCATTTGCATCGTTTGGTACTTATAACTATTAGCAAATTACTCAAATTGGATTGTGCTTTACCTGGCCATTACTTTCTCCCTTTTGTTTGTTATTTCCCTGTGTTTCTGGAAAGTATTTTACATGTTCTGGAGCACTGCTTAAAAGCTACCATTGCAGTCTATCTTTCTCTAAAGCAGATTGGCTAACGTGATGTTCTGTTTTTCTCAAACTAGTGTTTTCAAATACCCTTAATTAGGAAATAGGAAATTGTAGAAAGCTTACATCAGATATACAGAAAGTGAGAAAGAGGTAGTGTAATAAAAGGAGGAAGTGAGGAAAGCACTGAAACCAACCCTTTCCCTTTATTTTTGGTGGCAAGGGGATGAGCCTGAGATTTTTTTTTTTTTTTGAGACAGGGTCTCCCACTGTCACCCATACTGGAGTGCAGTGGCATGATCTCAGCTCACTGCAACCTCCACCTCCCAGTTCCAATGATTCTCCTGCTTTAGCCTCCTAAGTAGCTGGAATTATAGGCATGTGCCACCAGACCCAGCTAATTTAATTTATTTATTTATTTATTTATTTATTTATTTATTTTTTGAGATGGAGTCTCACTCTGTTGCCCAGACTGGAGTGCAATGGTGCCATCTTGGCTCACTGCAACCTCCACCTCCTGGGTTCAAGCGATTCTTCTGCCTCAGCCTCCAGAGTAGCTGGGATTATAGGTGTGTGCCATGATGCCCAGCTAAGTTTTGTATTTTTAGTAGAGACGGTTTTGTCATGATGGTCAGGCTGGTGTTGAACTCCTGGCCTCAAGTGATCTGCCTGCCTCGGCCTCCCTAAGTGCTGGGATTACAGGAGTGAGCCATTGTGCGCAGCCAATTTTTGTATTTTTAGTAGAGACGAGATATTGCCATGTTGACCAGGCTGGTCTCGAACTTCTGACCTCAAGTGATCTGCCCGCCTCTGCCTCCCAAAGTGCTAGGATTACAGGCATTAGCCACGGTGCCCGGCCTAAGATCTTCTAACACATCTCCACTAGAGGGATAGTCTTGTTCCATCTTAGATGTTTAAAAGCTTCATATTTTAGGCCAGGTGCAGTGGCATACACCTGTAATCTCAGCACTTTGGGAGGCTGTGGCAGAAGGATCATTTGAGCCCAGGAGTTCCAGACCAGCCTGGGCAATATAGTGAGACCCTGCCTCTACCAAAAAATCAAAATTAGCCAGGCATGGTGGTACATGCCTGTGATCCCAGCTACTCAGGAGACTGAGGTAGGAGGATCACTTGAGCCCGGGAGGTTGAGGCTGCAGTGAGTAGTGATCATGCCACTGCACTCTAGTCTGGGTGACAGAGTAAGACACTGTCTCAAAAGAAAAAAAAAAAAAAGCTGCATATTTTATACTTAGCCAAGATTTAATAGGGGCTTAGTAAATAATTGTTTAGGGTAACTATAGTACATTGTTACTTGCCTGGGAAGTAAGGACAAACTAGTGAGACTATGACAGAATTCCACCATACTTGGCGGCTATATGCTCCTTGTTGTTTAATCATGCCCTCATCTCTGTGGTAAAAATTTATCTATTTATTTATTTATTTTATTTTTTGTGAGACAGAGTCTCACTCTGTCGTCCAGGCTGGAGTGTAATGGCACGATCTCAGCTCACTGCAATCTCCACTTTCCAGGTTCAAGTGATTCTCCTGCCTCAGCCTGCCAAGTAGCTGGGACTACAGGCACACACCACTGAGCCCAGCTAATTTTTGTATTTTTTTTAGAGATGGGATTTCACCATGTTTGCCAAGCTGGTCTTGAACTCCTGACCTCATGATCCATCTGCCTCAGCCTCCCAAAGTGTTGGGATTATAGGCGTGAGCCACCACGCCCGGCAAAAATTTATTTTATATATCCTGGAGAACTCATTGCTTAACAGCTGTCATTTCAGAACATTTTGTGTATGTGTGTGAATCAGTACGGATTTGCTAAAGTGATGGTTTTATGTTTTTATGTTCAGATGTTTTATTTTAAAAACACAATTACAATACTGATGTTCCAGTTATTCAGTTAGAAAAAGATTATTTATTTATTTTGAGATGGAGTCTCACTCTCTCACTCTATCGCCCTGGCTGGAGTGCAGTGGCGCGATCTTGGCTCACTGCAACCTCCGCCTCCCTGGTTCAAGAGATTCTCCTACATCAGCCTCCTGAGTAGCTGGGACTACAGTCGTGTACCACCACGCCCGGCTAATTTTTTGTATTTTCGGTAGAGATGGGGTTTCACCGTGTTAGCCAGGATGTTCTCGATCTCCTGACCTCAAGTAATCCACCCTCCTCAGTCACCCAAAGTGCTGGGATTACACGCGTGAGCCACGAGTCTGGCCTAATTTTTTTTTTTTTTTTGAGACAAAGTTTCACCCTTGTTGCCCAGGCTGGAGTGCAATGGAGCAATCTTGGCTCACCACAACCTCTGACTCCTGGGTTCAAGCGATTCTCCTGCCTCAGCCTCCCGAGTAGGTGGGATTATAGGGATGTGTCAGCACGCCCAGCTAATTCTTTGTATTTTTAGTAGAGATGGGGTTTCTTCATGTTAATCAGGCTGGTCTTGAACTCTTGACCTCAGGTGATCTGCCCACCTCGGCCTCCCAAAGTGCTGGGATTACAGGCATGGGCCACCACACCTGACCTAGAAAACGATTATTTTTATAAATACCTTTTTATTTCAATGGTTGAAAATAGGACTTTTTTTAATTTTTGTTTTTGGAGACAGAGTCTCACTCTGTTGCCCAGGCTGGAGTGCAGTGGCACAATCACAGCTTACTGCAGCCTCAACCTCCTGGGCTCAGGTGATCCTCCCACCTCAGTCTCCCAGGTAGCTGGAACTATAGGCGTGCGATACCATTTCCTGCTAATTTTTTGTACAGATGGGGTTTCTCTATGGTGGCCCAAGCTGGTTTCGAGCTCCTGGGCTCAAGCAATCCTCCCACCTTAGCCTCCCAAAGTGTTGGGATTACAGGTGTGAGCACCACACCCAGCCAATAGAACTTTTAATAAAAATTGAGAGAGGCTCTTTCTAAAATATCGTTTTATTTTTTTGCTGGAAGTTTATTACTCTATATTTACAGTTTGTTGACACTTTCTAGATTGCTTTATTCACCAAGTGAAAAACAGTCTCTACAATGCTGCCAGCTTATTTGGATTCCCATTCCAGCTGACCACAAAGCCCATGGTAACTTCTGCTTGTAATGGAACACGGAATGTGGCCCCTTCAGGAGAGGTCAGTGGGGATAAGACTCCATTAGGAATACTGATCTTTATACTTCATCATTACATTTTAGACAATTATCTGTTTGAGAGTTAATGTATACAATTACATTTTTCCAGAAATACTTGTATCTTTATTAGCTGTGATATAAAGGCCAAGAAATTAAAGGTTAATAAATTGAACATTTAAAACGTGTTTGTAAGGAACTAAATATTATTACATATGCCTTCTTATTTAAGTTTGTACAAAGAAACTGGAATTGTTATTTTATTTTTATTTTTATTTTTTTGAGACAGAGTCTGGCTTTGTCTTCCAGGCTGGAGTGCAGTGGCATGATCTCGGCTCACTGCAACCTCCACCTCCCGGGTTCAAGCAATTCTCCTGCCTCAGCCTCCCAAGTGGCTGGGACTACAGGCACCCACCACCATTCCTGGCTGATTTTTGTATTTTTAGTAGAGACGGGGTTTCACCATATTGGTCAGGTTGGTCTCGGAACTCCTGACCTTGTGATCCGCCCTCTTCAGCCTCCCAAAGTGCTGGGATTACAGGCCTGAGCCACTGCGCCTGGCCTTGGAATTGTTATTTCTACATCATTTTGTGAGTCTTGACAAATTAAACCTTAGGTCTTATTGATGGTATCTCTTCTGTGAGCTACCTAAGAAAAAGTTATGTTTTCATAATAGAAACTTACTTAGATAACAAAATTGAGATGCTACAGAAGTGATTATGTTTGATTTTAAGGTATTTTCGAACTCTTCATCTTGTGAACTGACAGGTTCTGGATCCTGGAACAACATGCTGAAACTGGGTGAGGTGGTCAAAAATATTTCTGTTCCCCCCTACCTCCTTCTGCCCATTTTTTCCTACATTTTGAAAATATGAAAGGAAAACACTGATTTGGATTGGGATGAGAAAGACATTCTTTCTACTGTTCTAAAAAGCAAATAGCTTTTCTTCAGAATTGTTGTCTTTGAATTTACTGTTGTTTTTTGTTTGTATTATCAGTGTCCTCAATGTGACTTAGATCAAGGTCATATTAAAAAGGTTCATTCATTTTAAAAATAAAGAAAAAAGCAAAAACATTTCCTGAGAATTTACTCTGTGCCAGGTCCTGAGCTAAGTTATCAAGAATAACAAAATAATAAAACCTTATTCCTGTCCTTTAGGAGTTCATCATCTAGTTGGGGAGCAGCCTTAGGTTCCCAGTTATCACAGTTTTATCGACTAGGGACTTCCATGTCATCCTTAGATCTTAAAGTTGAATTGTCATTATTATATATATGCACTATACAAAATGCTGTGGTGGGGAAAAGTAGGAAGAAGCCAGAATCCTGCAAAATAGTTGTGATGTCTGCCACTCAGGTAGGCTTGTAAAACTGGAAGGGAAGGAAGTTAGGGAAAATGAGCTTAGAGAAGTTGTAGGTTTAAAATTCAAAAGTGGAAGAAGTTAAGAAAATGATAGAAGACTTAGAGCTGTGCTTTTCAAACTTTTTTAAAAAGTACCTCTAGGGGTAGAGAAAAGCAAAGGAGAATAAATACATACCTCTATGTCTGAGAAGCTAGCTCCTAAAATCTTGGAACAAAGATGATATTTTTTTTTTCTTTTTTTTTTTGAGATGGAGTTTCGCTCTTGTCGCCCAGGCTGGAGAGCAATGGTGCGATCTCGGGTCACTGCAACCTCCGCCTCCCGGGTTCAAGCGATTCTTCTGCCTCAGCCTCCTGAGTGGCTGGGATTACAGGCATGCACTACCACCCTGGCTAATTTTGTATTTTTAGAAGTAGAGACGGGGTTTCTCCATGTTGGTCAGGCTGATCTTGAACTCCTGACCTCAGGTGATCTGCCCACCTTGGCCTCCCAAAGTGCTGGGATTACAGGTGTGAGCCACAGCGCCCGGCCCAAAGATGATATTTCTTTGAAGCCTTTTATTTTATTTAGAAAATTAGGCCGGGCGCGGTGGCTCAAGCCTGTAATCCCAGCACTTTGGGAGGCCGAGACGGGCGGATCATGAGGTCAGGAGATCGAGACCATCCTGGCTAATACGGTGAAACCCCGTCTCTACTAAAAAATACAAAAAACTAGCCGGGCGAAGTGGTGGGTGCCTGTAGTCCCAGCTACTCGGGAGGCTGAGGCAGGAGAATGGCGTGAACCCGAGAGGAGGAGCTTGCAGTGAGCTGAGATCCGGCCACTGCACTCCAGCCTGGGTGACAGAGCAAGACTCCGTCTCAAAAAAAAAAAAATAGAAAATTAATATAAATTGAATTTTATCATCTGTTTGGAATACTTGTTTAGAGTTGTTTACCATTAAAATTGACATATGTGAGGGATGGTAGATTTATCTTGTGCCTCTAGATGCTGGCACTACTGTGTTTCTGTGGGTTTTGTGTAGTCTAATCAGAGAAACCCATGTATTCCTAGGGCAGGTTTCTCGTGTAAAGAGGTCCACAATCTCTTTATCTGCAACCCCTGGGAGCGAGATGTGCTTAGGAATTCAGAATTTTTCATATTTTAGGTATGTTACTAGCCAAACATGTGGCTGGTTTGAATTTGAACAATTTACTCCAGTTGATTAGATTACAGAGAGTTACAATCTTTGAGTTCTTCATGGCCTCATAATAGTTCCATCAAGCAAAATAAGCAAAGCCTGCTAGTGAATTCTGTTATTACCTGTCTGAGATCAAAAACAAACTAAGCCCTATTGCTTTCCTTTAACTTCTACAAAATTTGTGCTCGACTCCTGTGCTCTTAATAGAAATTGAAAAACAAGGTGTTTATTTAACTCTATGATGTAGGTTGCTCACAGATTTTTTTTCTTTCCTTATGCAGACTGTTTGCGAGGTGATTTTTCATTTCACAATTACAAATGCATTTTTTAAATAGGTAATAAATCTCCTAATGGAATAAGTGACTATCCAAAGATCAGAGTGACAGTAACCCGAGATCAGCCACGCAGAGTCCTGCCTTCCTTTGGGTAAGTGTTAAATTCTGTCTTTCTGTAAATGGAAACTTAGCATTTATTAGGTGCTCATTCTTGCTAGGCAGTCTCACTTTTGTTCTATTATGTAGTCCTACTAAGTACTCTGAGGTTAGTAACTTGCTGAATGTCATGCAGCCAGTGAGAGACTTGAGCTTAGGTGTGTGTTATATTTTCTTTTTTTTTTTTTTGAGATGGAGTTTTGCTCTGTCGCCCAGGCTGGAGTGCATTGGTGTGATCTTGGCTCACTGTGACCTCTGCCTTCCGGGTTCAAGCAATTCTCCTGCCTCAGCCTCTTGAGTAGCTGGGATTACGGGTGCCCCCCACAACCATGCCCGGCTAATTTTTGTATTTTTAGTAGAGACGGGGTTTCACCATGTTGGCCAGGCTGGTCTCGAACTCCTGACCTCAGGTGATCCGCCTGCCTTGGCCT
>NW_012102377.1:1694056-1695963 GCF_000951045.1 Mandrillus leucophaeus
TCTCGGCCTCCCAAAGTGCTGGGATTACAGGCTTGAGCCACCGCGCCCGGCCTTCTTGCTCTTTTTAAAAACATTTTTTACTAATTCTTTTTTGACTCAGTTTTTAAGTTAGAAAAGTTCTCCCCCTGCCTATTCCCAATATTTTTTTTCTTTCTCTAAGCATCTTGTTCTTATAAGGATGCAAAATCTTTCCTTATCTCTCTAAAGCTGTTTATTATTTTAGAATATGTTTTGAGTGCTCCCTTCTGGTTTGTGCCCTCTCCCTCTGTGTTTGTTTATTTTGGTCTGATCTTTCAGGTTAGTCTTTATTCAAATACTTGGTACTCCTTGGCTATCCACTTATATATAGGGATGAGAAGCTAAAAACTAGCGCCCTCTGGAGTTGAGTAATGGTTGAGTGTAGGGCTAGGAAGGAAAGTATAAAGTGAGTCTGAACATCTTGTGCCAGCAAGTAAAGGAGTGTTCAAAAACTGGGGTATGCCACCCTGACAGAGGAGGAGATTTCGAAGGGGCTTTCACTGGCCAGATGGGATAATTTAAACATCAAAATGAATAAAGACAGGGACTCAGATGCTAATAAATAAATATATATGGTTGGGGAGGGAAAGATCTTTATAGTAGAATGCCAACTAATAAGTGTGGAAGGAATGATAGAATTAGAAAATCACCATTTTGTAACTGTCATGGTAGTAACTGATATGGGCAGGAATCATCAATTGAGCCAAAAACTAGTAAGTAAGTTTGCAGCCTGGCCAAACATGGTGACATCCCGTCTTTACTAAAAATAGAAAAATTAACTAGATGTGGCGGCACGCACCTGTAATCCCAGCTACTCAGGAGGCTAAGGCAGTAGAATTGCTTGAACCTGGAGGCAGAGGTTGCAGTGAGCTGAGATCACATCACTGCATTCCAGCCTAGGAGACAGTGAGACACTGTCTCAAAAAAAAAAAAAAAAAAAAAAAGTTTGATGAGGCACTGAAATTTACATAAACTCAAAATATCTCCTTACACATTACTTTTTTTTTTTGAGATAGAGTCTCGCTCTGTCGCCCAGGCTGGAGTTCAGTGGCATGATCTCAGCTCACTGCAACCTCTGCCTCCCAGGTTCAAGCGATTGTCCTGCCTCAGCCTCCTGAGTAGCAGGGACTACAGGGACGCGCCACCATGCCCAGCTAATTTTGTATTTTTAGTAGAGACAGGGTTTCACTATGTTGGCCAGGCTGGTCTCGAAGTCCTGACCTCAGGTGAAGTCCTGACCTCAGGTGATCCACCCGCCTCGGCCTCCCAAAGTGCTGGAATTACAAGCATGAGCCACCACGCCCAGCCCACATTACTTATTAATTACAAAGGGAAAAATAAAGTGGAGAAGCGCGACTGACACCACCTTAACCAAGAGATCAAAGTGAAATTGCCAGCAGTTGGACAAACTGACATCATGGCATTCACATGTATTGTCCGGAGAAAGACATCATCACTAAATGCAGCATTCCTGCAAAAACGATAGACTCTAATTATGAGAAAGCTGGTTAAACTGAAATTAATGTTCATTCTACAAAACAATAGGTCTGTATTCATTAAAAAGATAAAGAAAAGCTGAAAAATTGTTTCAGACTGAAGGAGATCAAAGATAGGTGATAACTAAATGCATGCAATGTGAGATCCTGGATTAGATTTTAGATGGGACAAAATTGCTATGAAGGTTATTTTTTAATAGCTTTAGAGATATTTGAATATGGGCTACATATTACGTTATACTATTGCAAAAGTTCCTGGATTTGGTGATTATGTTGTGGTTATTATAAGAGATCTCGGCCGGGCACGGTGGCTCAAGCCTGTAATCCCAGCACTTTGGGAGGCCGAGGCGGGTGGATCACGACGTCAGGAGATCGACACCATCCTGGCTAACA
>NW_012102377.1:1697164-1715691 GCF_000951045.1 Mandrillus leucophaeus
CTACTCGGGAGGCTGAGGCAGGAGAATGGTGTGAACCCAGGAGGCAGAGGTTGCAGTGAGCCGAGATTGTGCCACTACACTCCAGCCTGGGCGACAGAGCAAGACTCCGTCTCAAAAAAAAAAAAAGAATAAGGGCATTCACTTACATGATCATGGATTACCAACATCAGGAAATTAACATAGATATAATACTATTATGTAATCTACAGGTCTTATTTAAATTTTTCTCTTACAGCTTTTTCTTTTTCCTAATACAGGATCCAGTGCAGGATTGTGTATTGCACATAGTTTTCATGTCTCTTTGATCTACTTTATTCTGCAACAACTCCTTGCCCTTTCTTTGTATTCATTGGCATTAATATTTTAATTTTGTCTGATATTTACTGATGATTTGTTTCAGATTATGCCTTTTTTTTTTTTTTGAAACACCACATAAGTGGTATTCATTTCAAAAGTGTCACCCAAGGAAAGAGGGGCATGATGTCAGTTTGTCACATTGTTGGTAATGGCAGGAAAGGCAGATTTTGTCACCAGCAACTGTGACTGGGTGCAAATTCCAGGCTTCAGTTCTTTTGGCATTTATTAATTTAGCATTCGGGCAGATATTCATTAAGGGCCTTTTGGCTTAGACCCTGTACTAAGATACAGTGGTGAAAGGATGTAAGCTCTTTTCATGGAATTTAAAAGTTTAGTGTGGCATATAGACATTAAATAAATCACACCAATAATGAATTTCAGTGGTTCCAGGTGACTAAAGGAAAAATGCAGTATCAGAAGGGGTATGTGCAATAGGGGAGCTAAATCTAGAGTTGGGGTTGGAAATGGGCATGAAAAGGAAGGCAGAGGCTTTCTTTGTGTGGCAGTTCTAGTTTAGAAACAGACATTCCATAGTGGAATGCTGGGGTGCCCTGTGCTCTAGGGATAGATCTAACTTTTGCATAATTGTACTTGTCTGACTTGCCAGGAGTAAGCTTCACTTAAAGCAACTTAATCACAGGATGGTCTAGAGCTTAGATTCCAGCAATTTAAGCAGCATGGTGACACTTTTTTCTTCTTTTTTTCTGTTGCTCAGTTTTACTTTGAACTCAGAAGGCTATAATAGAAGACCAGGTGGCCGTCGCCATAGCAAAGGTAATCCAGAGAGTTCTTTCATGTGGAAACCTCAGGAACAGGCTGTAACAGAGATGATTTCTGAAGAGAGTGGCAAGGGTCTGAGGCGTCCCCATTGTACTGTGGAGGAGGTAAGCCTTTTTAGCTTGATTTGTTTAAAAAAAAATTTTACAGCTCTTCCCAAAGATGCTGCCTAGAGACACTCAGAATGGTTCAAAGTTTGACATACCATTGTAGGTTTTCCTACTATACAGCCTTTAACAAAATGAGGCTGTCTCAAACCCAGATGCACCAAAAATCTGCATGCAGCTTGTGCCCAGGCAGACTTTGAGGGGTTCATGCTATGAGACCTAAAGTTCTTATGAGATTGTCCAGATCACATTAGCAGGGCCTGTAGCGGCCATGTGTGCTCAATGAGTCTGTGACAGGATCAAGCATGTTGCTTGTCAAGGAGCAGAAAATCGTTGTGAAAGTGCTGAAGACACAGACACACAGTCAGACAGCTAAATTTAAAAATGAAACTTTTTTGAGTAATAAAAATTAGAAGACTAAAAATAATTTTTAATGAATATTTTTGGGAGCAAATAATATATCTACTATGTTGTATATTTCTTTTTTCCTTTTTTTTGTTTTTGAGACAGGGTGAGACTCTGTCACCCATGCTGGGTGCAGTGGTGCAGTCTTGGCTCACTGCAACCTCTGTCTCCCATGTTCCAGCGCATGTCATATATTTCAAAGGGTACTAAAGAATGTACAGTGACTAAGTTTCTCAGACTCCCTTCCATACCTGGCTTCCACCACCATGTTTACTTCTTGGCAAGTAACCTCTGATACCTATATGTATTCTTCTATAGATATTCCAGATACATATAATTTAGTCAAGTTTTAGATGTAGTTATTTTTATTATAAGGAAGAAAAAAGAGTCATATTAGGAAGAGATAAGATTAGATCCTTTTTTTTTTTTTTTGAGACAGAGTTTTGCTATTGTTGCCCAGGCTGGAGTGCAATGGCACTATCTTGGCTCTCTGCACCCTCCACCTCCCAGGTTCAAGTGATTCTCCTGCCTCAGCCTCCCAAGTAGCTGGGATTACAGGCATGTGCCACCACGCCCAGCTAATCTTTTGTATTTTTAGTAGAGATAAGGTTTCACCATGTTGTCCAGGCTGGTCTGGAACTCCTGACCTCAGGTGATCCACCCACCTCAGCCTCCCAAAGTGCTGGGATAACAGGCATGAGCCACCGCACCTGGCCAAGATTAGATTCTTTTTGGGTACCTGAATTAGTCTAACTTGTTTTTTTTAAAAAAAATTACCAAGTTTTTTTTTTTATATAGAGAGATGGGATATCACTATGTTGCCTAGGCTGGTTTCAAACTCCTGGGCTCAAGCGATCCTCCAGCGTCAGCCTCCCAGAGTGCTGGAATTAACAGGCGTGAGCCACCGTGCTGAGCCCTAACTTGTTTCTTTTTATAAACTTTAATAACTGTGACTAAGGAAGGGAAGTAAATGGTGTGCATCTCTGCTTTTTCCTTCACCTTTCAGAGCACTCAGCATGGTGAAGAGTCAATCTTTTTACTTTCCTTTTGAGGTTTTCCTTTATTCCAGGAAATTTTAGAATTATTCATGTATCTGGCACTCCCCAGGACCATCTGCTATTTCACTTGCCAACTAGTTTTCTGAGTCACTTGTTTAATTTAGTTCATCAAAGAAATATTTATTTGGGTCCCAGGTACTGTGCTAGTTGTACTGTGCTAGCAATTCAAGATTAAATGAAATGCGGTTCCTGCCCTCTAAGAGCTTATACATAAATAGTTGCTGTTTGATGAGCAGGCAGAGAGAGGGGAATGAACCATAGCCCTGAAAGGGGTTTTAATATGATGTATTAAAGGCCAGGCGCGGTGGCTCAGCCTGTAATCTCAGCACTTTGGGAGGCCGAGGTGGGCGGATCACGAGGTCAGGAGATCGAGACCATCCTGGCTAACATGGTAAAACCCTGTCTCTACTAAAAATACAAAAAATTAGCCGGGCGTGGTGGCGGGCGCCTGTAGTCCCAGCTACTCTGGAGGCTGAGGCAGGAGAACGGCGTGAACGTGGGAAGCGGAGCTTGCAGTGAGCTGAGATCGCGCCACTGCACTCCAGCCTGGGTGACAAAGCGGGACTCCGTCTCAAAAAAAAAAAAAAAAAAAGATGTTCAGTCTCTTAGATGAGAAGTCAGAAATGGGTCTGAGCAAATATCTACAGGGGAATATGCAGAAGATACACTCTAGAAATATTGGTAAGTAGTATTAGCAAGGACGTATCTGTTGATTAAGTGTGATATAAAGTACATAGAAGGGTCTGAGTCCCAGATTTCAGTTTTGGAGTCACTATGTGTCACTTACCAAGATAACCCTATGTTTACGGGGAAGATGATGACTACAGTTTTGGACGTTGTTTAAACTCCCTGTGAAACCCACAAGAAAACCTCTCCTGGAAGCTCATGGATATAGGTGATGGGAATTTTGAGGAAGAGACACATTTCTGAATCTTTAACCTATTGCTGCTATTTAAATCAAGGGACCTGATGAGATTATTCAGGGAAGGAATGTAGTGGAAGAAGAGATATGGGCAAAACCATCAGTATGATGTAGGCAGAAGGAATAATCTGCAGTGGAGACAGAGAAAAAAGAATCAGAAGAACTTATTGTCTAGGAAGGCAAGGCAGGTAGGTCAGCAGGGTGAAATGCTGAAGAAAGATCAAGTAACATAAGGACTGGAAAAGTGTCTGTTGAATGTAGCCATAGAGGTTACTGGTGATGTTGGTGAGGCCAATTCATTTTGGAAGCTGCATGTTCTCGTTATGCAAGTGGATGATTTCTGCTGAGTTTTTTTGTAGTTAACCTAATTCTGTTCAACCCAGTTCTGTCAAAAACCTAGATGCCATCAGAATTTAGCAGATAACATGAATAAAGTGGCCTGGAGAGCAGTGGCCCATCTAAATGGGATAGCCCTACATAGCTATAGATTGTGGATTCAGTTGATTGAAGGAGGCCAGATTTTTTGAATTTTAAAAAATGTATAAAGTTAGTAATTAATTCAAAGAAATATTAAAAACACAGTGCTGGCAAATAAAACACATCTATGGGTTACATTTGGCCTTTTAATTATAAATTTAATGTGCTGGTACTTATCTAACATGCTTTCTTTTATTTAGGGTGTTCAAAAGGAGGAAAGAGAGAAGTACCGAAGGTTATTGGAACGACTTAAAGAAAGTGGTCATGGAAACTCTGTCTGTCCTGTAACTTCGGGTTATCACAGGTAACAATGAGCTAATAGATAATGCTTTGCTAGGCATCTTTTTTTGGTTTGTTTTTGGAGAAAGTATTGGTGGGAAGGGCTTTATTGAAAGAAGAGGTTAAACCTGAGAGAACTAGCCCTGTCATTTGCCTGGATATTTATCTAGTAATGGATAATATGTAACAGTGGTTTGCAAAGTAAAATTTTATGTTACCTTTAGGACCCTTTGTTGAAGTAAACATTTTAACTTTAAACTCTTATATAAAAAAGTAGATCACTGGTTGAAGTAGGTCTCCCAGGAGGCAAAGAGTTTCTTCAACCTTCCCAGCATACATTTCCCACAATCTCTCTCTCTGCCTCCCTTCCCCACCCTGCTCCTGCCCATCTCTCCATTTCTCCCATCTCCCTTCCTTCCTTCCTTTCTCCTTCACCTCCTCACAGTCTTTCTTTTTGTCTTTTTTCCTTCCCCCGCCTCACCCCCACCCCATGAGACACACCTAGTCCCTGTGGCAGCATAGAGATTGAATCTTAGCACATTTGGAAACCCGCTAGAGGCAAGATTAAAGTCTCCCAGGTCATAAGAATTTTCCTTATAATACAGCTTGTTAATTAAATACTCTAATGATTTGAGCAAATATTAATAGATGAGAGGGACAGAGGGAAGTGATATCTGGCCTTGTATTTGCCTATGAAAGGAGGACAAAAAATGTGTGAGCTCAGGATTGAGGTACACTGGGTAATTCTAACAAGTAGTGTGAGAAAACACAGGGATCCCAGAAATTATATAAATAGCAAATTGAAGGTTAAAAAGTCACGCAATACTATCTAGCTTTTTTTTTTTTTGAGATAGAGTTTCACTCTTTTTTTTTCTTTTTTCTTTTGAGATGGAGTCTCGCTGTGTCACCCAGGCTGGAGTGCAATGGCATGATCTTAGCTCACTGTAACCTCCACCTCCCAGGTTCAAGCGATTCTCCTGCCTCAGCCTCCTTAGTAGCTGGGATTACAGGCGCGCACCACTATGCCTGGCTAATTTTTTGTATTTTTAGTGGGGACGGGGGTTTCACCATGTTGGTCAGACTGGTCTTGAACTCCTGGCCTCATGATCTGCTCGCCTCGGCCTCCCATAGTACTGGATTACAGGCATGAGCCACTGTGCCTGGCTGGAGTTTCACTCTTGTTGCCCAGGCTGGAGTGCAATGATGCAATCTCGGCTCACTGCAACCTCCGCCTCCTGGGTTCAAGTAATTCTCCTGCCTCAGCCTCCTGAGTAGCTGGAATTACAGGCATCCGCCACCATACCCAGCTAATTTTTTGTATTTTTGGTAGAGACGGGGTTTCGCCATGTTGGCCAGACCGGTCTCGAACACCTGACCTCAGGTGATCCGCCCGCCTCAGCTTCCCAGAGTGCTGGGATTACAGGCGTGAGCCACCACACCCAGCCTACTATCTAGCTTTTGAATGCAGAAATAACAGATTATTTGAGAATAATCAGTTGTGAACTTTTAAAAAAAATTCTTTAGATTTAGTCAGAATGTCAGTATTTTCTCCATTTTGAGCAGCCACATGTTGGAAGCAGCAGTATGTTTAATGATCTCTTGGCTTTGTCATGTTGGCAAAACCTTCAAACTATTTATGCTTTTGAAAGTTCCTGCTTTTGGCCGGGCGCGATGGCTCACACCTGTAATCCCAGCGCTTTGGGAGACTGAGACCGGTGGGTCACTGGAGGTCAGGACTTCGAGACCAGCCTGACCAACATGGCAAAACTCCATCTCTACTAAAAATACAAAAATTAACCAGGTGTAGTGGTGGATGCCAGTAATCCCAGTTATTTGGGAGGCTGAGGCAGGAGAATCGCTTGAACCCAGGAGGTGGAGATTTCAGTGAGCCGAGATCATATCACTGCACTCCAGCCTGGGTGACAGTGTGAGACTCCGTCTCAAAAACAAAAAACAAAAAAAAGAGTTCTTGCTTTTATTTTTTTCTATTTTTTAAATTTTTAAATTTTTTATTTTTTGAGATGGGGTCTCCCTCTGTCACCCAGGCTGGAGTGCAGTGGCTCCATCTCTGCTCATTGCAACCTCTGCCTCTCGGGTTCAAGCAATTCTCCTGCCTCAGCCCCCTGAGTAGCTGGGATTACAGGCGCGTGCCACCATGCCCAACTAATTTTTTTTTTTTTTTTTTAGTAGAGATGGGGTTTCAGCATGTTGGTCAGGCTGGTCTCGAACTCCTGACCTCGTGATCCGCCCGCCTCGGCCTCCCAAAGTGCTGGGATTACAGGCGTGAGCCACCACGCCTGGCTGAGTTCTTGCTTTTAATGTATTGTTTCAGGATCGATGTAAATATATAGCTTAAAAAGTTTTTTATCTTTTAATCTGAGTTTTGTCACACTGAGATTTTTTGGTTAATACGTCACTGGGGATTCAGAACCTCTGATTTTACAAATAGAGAAACTGGAGTTCAGGTAACTTGGCTGAAATATTATTAGAATCAGGATTAGACTCCTTTTATCCTAGTCCCATGTAGTTGTTTCCTTTCTGTTATAATTTGATATAATTGGGTAGTCAATCACCCCTATTTGGAGAAGCTTGCTGGACAGAGATAATGCATATTAATGATACACTTTGCTTTTGTATCTGATCTCCCTCGCTTTTTGTGTTTTGAAGTTCTCAAAGAAGTCAGATGGACACATTAAAGACCAAAGGCTGGGGGGAAGAGCAAAATCACGGAGTCAAAACAACTCAGTTTGTTCCAAAACAATGTGAGTTCCTAGATTTAGCCTTGTCTTAATATATTGACCTTATTTCATGTTACAGTGTTCATATGAGGTAGAAAATTGACATTCAAGTGTAGATGGTGTACCAAAATACTGTCAAATCTCACAGCGTTGGGCCAGGCGTGGTGGCTCACGCCTGTAATCCCAGCACTTTGGGAGGCCAAGGCAGGTGGATCACCTGAGGTCAGGAGTTCAAGACCAGCCTGGACAACATGGTAAAACCGCATCTCTACTAAAAATACAAAAATTAGCCAGGCATGGTGACACTTGCCTGTAATCCCAGCTACTTGGGAGGCTGAGGCAGTAGAATCGCCTGAACCCGGGAGGTGGATGTTGCAGTGAGCCAAGATCACACCACTGCACTCCAGCCTGGGCGACAGCGAGACTCTGTCTCAAAAAAAAAAAAAAACAAAAAAACCTCACAGCATTGACTGGGGTTTATCTAGGAGTTTAGTAGAACAGCTGTTTCAAGGTGAAGTAGATTCATAACATGGCTCTGGATAATTATCCTTAAGCTGCTAGATAGTAGCAACTCTTTTGTGAGCTGAAATTTTATTATATTCCCTATATAACAATTTCCTTATATTTCTCCACTTACTCTCCACTAAATGACAGCTTACCAAATGAGCAGATATCACTCAGTTTATAGTAAAGATTATATTTAAACAACAAAGATATGTAGCAAAGATATGTATGCATTTTTTTAGGCAACTTAGTGTATAGGGAGGCTAGTGTCTTTGGAATTCACTGTAGCATTTCAATGTAGAGGAATGTCTTGACATTGTGGAAACTCTGTAAGCTGAAATTCTAACTATATTATTCATTAATGAAGGAAACATTTAATCTTTTCTTTACCATCCTCACAGATAGACTTGTTGAAACAAGGGGACCTCTATGTTCATTGAGAAGTGAAAAGAGGTACGTATATTCAGTTCATTCTTTTAATATATATTTTCTTATTTTCTAAGCCGTATTTATGAGTAAGCAGTTCTGAGGAACTGTGAACTCTCTTGAGTTCTGGTAGTTGGTCAGCATATTTGGGTAGATAGGTAGCTAGCTCTTGTGTCAGATGCCCACCCTAGCCTGGTGGGTTGGGGGGTGCCCTTTATCTCTCAGGCATCAGTGGTTGGGAGAAACACATGCTTCTTAGATGGGAGTTTGGTTGGTGTGGGGATGTCTAGTGATCAGTGTTTTTAGGATAGGAACAGTAAAGGCAGCTCTGCATGCTTTAGGATTTTGGGATGATGGTTTACAGCAGAGTTTGTAAACTGTGGCCCATGGGCCAAATCTGGTCTACTTACCTATTTTTGTATAGTAAATTTCTACTGGAACATGCGAATTCATTTACATACGATCTATGGCTGCTTTTAAATTACAGTGGCAGAGTTGCCACGATGTGCCCAAGACCATAAAACCTGCAAAGCCTAAAATACCGTCTGTTCCTTTTCAGAAAAGTTTGTCGACTCTTGGTTTAGAGTATTGTATAAACTCAAGGCAATTTTTATTTACAAATTATGAAATCTTATTTCTAAAACTAGGATGTAAGTCATCTAGCAGAAGTCTGTCATCTCTCAATTTGTTTCCTTAGGTGTTCAAAGGGGAAAATTTCTGATACGGAGAAGATGATCGGAATCAGATTTGAAAATGAAAGTGTAAGTGAAAATCCCTGTTACATTTGATATCTGTGTTCTTACATAACTTATGTTTTGGTGCCCATGAAAAGCAAGAAAAAGCATATATATATATGTGTTACTTTGATTGTTAATTCTGTTGTTTTTCTTTAAAAAAGCAGCAAGCCAGCCAGGCACAGTGGCTCATACCTGTAATACCAGAACTTTGGGAGGCCAAGGCAGAAGGATCACTTGAGCCCAGGAGTTTGAGACCAGCCTGGGCAACATAGTGAGACTGTCTCCACAAAAAAATTTAAAACTTAGCCAGGCATGGTGGCACATCTGTAGTCCCAGCTACTCGGGAAGCTAAGGTGGGAGGATCGCTTGAGCCCAAGAGGTCAAGGCTGCAGTGGGCTGTGATCACACCACTGCACTCCAGCCTGGGTGACACAGTGAGACTCTGTCTCCAAAAAAAGGCAACAAAGCAACAGGAAACATTGAAAATACACAACTTTTTTCTGCCTTCTGAGTTGTTGGAGTTTTGCCTCTACAGTAGCCACCTTTGTTTATGAGAGACCAACCTGCCTCCATACCAACACATTACCTACATTTTATGGCTTCTTAGGGAGAATTTCTTAAAAGTCATACATCTCTGGAAAGAGATGATATGTTCTGGGGTGCTGGCAGAATTCTATTTGTTTACCACAATTGTGGTTATATAGGTGTTCATTTTACAAAAATGAAGTGGTACGTTAATGTTTTGTGCATTTTCTGTCATATAAAATGACTTTTTACAAAGATGAACTAGAACCAAGTTTAGTTACGGTAAAGATAGTAGGGATTTATTCTGAGTGATGGGATTGTGGGTCATATTTTTTGCTGTTTAAAACTTTCATAATATCTTTTAAACATACTGTTTTTAATTGTGATAGGAGAACTGAAAATACTTTTCTTGCTACTTCCAGGGAAGGTGGTGAGTGTTCTCTTTCATGGTTTGTAACTGAGGGTCCTGTGAGGCCTAGGTCTGGAGCTTTTTTTGTTCCCCCTTGCAGGGACAGATATGGTAAATCTACTCACTTGGGGGATTTGCTAATTCTCTTTTCTTTCACATTAGTGGCAGTTTTATATTTCACGTGTAATCCGTGTTTATATTTGCAAGTATCAAACATGTCAGTAGAATTTAGATACTTTTTTGATCAGAGGAAGGGATACCAACTGGAGCCCGACCTATCAGAAGAAGTGTCGGCCCGACTCCGCCTGGGCAGCGGAAGCAATGGCTTACTCAGGAGGAAAGTGTCAATTGAGACAAAGGAAAAGAATTGCTCAGGCAAAGAGAGGGACAGAAGAACGGACGATCTCCTTGAACTCACAGAGGTATTGTTCTTTGTATTGATCCTAAAAAGAGGCATGTCTTTAAATAACCTCAGTTATTCTAAACTTGAATATTTTGTTTTGAGGACTTTCTCCAGACTAGAGATGAATGTATGAAAACAAATCAGGTCCATAGTCTGTTTATTCACTTTGACTACATTGATCTTTAGTGAATCATGATCATTAGTGGCCTAAGGGATCAGATTGATATTTAGCAAATGTGAGTCAACACAATCATCTCATATCTTGGAATACAACAGATTCTTTGTAAATTCTAACCTTCAAATATGTTGAGTTATATAGTATGGGTTTGGCATTAGGAATAAGTTCATTGCATTTTTTAAAAAAGTGGTTACAGTTTACTAAAATGCCCCTTTTGCTGATTATTGCATTTGAAAATAATAAAAACTTACAGAACATGAAGAATGAAGGTAGTTAAAATTCTTATTTTAAAGATGTGCCACATCTTGGCTTCCTCTACAATGTTGCCCTAGTAGGCAAATCTCTTGAATACTTACTGTTATATTGGGCATGCAGGTGGAGAGAGAGAGATCCATAAAATAGTGAAGCTATGTGCTGGGGGAGGAAGCATATATTTAGAAGAAAATAATTTCTTCTTTTTTTTTTTTTTTTTGAGATGGAGTTTCACTCTTGTTGCCCAGGCTGGAGTGCAGTGGCGCGATCTTGGCTCACTGCAACCTGTGCCTCCTGGGTTCAGGTGATTCTCCTGGCTCAGCCTCCCAAGTAGCTGGGATTACAGGCACCTGCCACCACGCCCAGCTAATTTTTGTATTTTAAGTAGAGACTGGGTTTCACCGTGTTGGCCAGGCAGGTCTCAAACTCCTGACCTTAGGTGATTTACCCACCTCAGCCTGCCAATGTGCTGGGATTATAGGCGCGAGTCCCTGCCCCGGGCCTAGAGGAAAATAATTTCTATTGGGTTAATGGATTTAGTTTTGTATCCTAAATAATGCATTTATCTGCATAATTCTTTAGTATGATGAAGCCATTTATTCCATAAGGAGTCAATTGCTAATTGCTGCCTGGTTTCCAAGTTTCTGCCTGTTTGCTTATTCTCTTCATGTCAAAAAGGATGGTATAACCCCTTAGATGTCCTAATCTTATTTTGATGTTTTATTTACTTATTTTTAAGATGGAGTCTCGCTCTGTCGCCAGGCTGGAGTGCAGCGGCACGATCTCAGCTTACTGCAACCTCTGCCTCCCAGGTTCAGGTGATTCTTCTGCCTCAACCTCCTGAGTAGCTGGGACTATAGGTGCATGCCACCATGCCCAGCTAATTTTTGTCTTTTTAGTAGAGATGGGGTTTCACCATGCTGGCCAGGCTGACCTCATGATCCACCCGTCTTGGCTTCCCAAAGTGCTGGGATTACAGGCGTGAGCCACCGCACCCAGCCTATTTTGATGTTTTAAAAGTTTAAAGGAGAGAATGGGTGCAGTGGCTCACGCCTGTAATCCCAGCACTTTGGGAGGCTGAGGCAGGCAGATCACTTGAGGTCAGGAGTTCAAGACCAGCCTGGCCAACATGGTGAAACCTCGTCTTTACTAAAAATACAAAAAAAATAGCTGGCATGGTGGTACGCACCTATAATTCCAGCTAATCAGGAGACAGAGGCACAAAAATCGCTTGAACCCGGGAGGCAGAGATTGCAGTGAGGTGAGATCATGCAACTGCGCTCCAGCTTGGGTGACAAAGTGAGACTCTGTCTCCAAAAAAAAAAAAGTTTAAAGTGGAAATCAGGATTTTAGTATTATGAAGGGAGCAAAGGCCAGGAAATTAGACACACCTGGGTTCAAATCTTTGTTCTACCTTTTAATAATTATATGACTTTGAATATGTAAAATAAATTCTCAGTTTTCTTCTCTATAAAATGGTAATAATATCTTCCCCACTAATATGGATTAATGATGTGCTTCAAGCATCTAACACCATGTTTGGCTCATAGTGGTCAATACATAGTAGTAGGATAATTGAGACCATACTTTAGATGTAAATATTATTATTATTGTTTCCACAAGCTAATAAGTGAACCAGCATTTGTTGTATTAGTAAGATTGCTTTGTAGTTACAAGTTAAAATATTTTCAGGGTTGGTGTGGTGGCTCATGCCTATAGTCTCAGCACTTTGGGAGGCCAAGGCGGGTATTGCTTGAGCCCAGGAGTTTGCAACCAACTTGGGCAATATAATGAGGCCCCATCTCTATTACTAAAACATAAGAAAAAATGTTTTCATACTATAGTTTAGTAAGTCTTTGATAGTATATTTTTCTCGAGTCAGGTGTTGCCGAGATGAAAAACTTTTTTCAGTCTCAGAGTTTTCAATAACTGATAATGGGTTCTATATTAAAATAACAATTTCTGGACTTTCTAATTCAGGACATGGAAAAGGAAATCAGTAATGCCCTAGGCCATGGCCCACAGGATGAAATCCTAAGTTGTGCTTTCAAATTGCGAATTACTCGAGGAGATATTCAGACATTAAAGAACTATCACTGGCTCAATGATGAAGTAAGTTGTATTCCCTCCCCCTTTTGGCCATCATTAATTTTAACTATTTATTTATTATCTGTAATCAAAGTGACTTCTACCCAGTTATAAGAGGTTGGTAAAGCAACTCTTAGTTATAATTAAAACAAAAACATCTTAAATCTTAAAAAGATGGTTAGTTCTGATTTTCTGCCTTTAATTAGCAATATTTCCCTTTTCTGCATCTGTACTTTATTGCATCCACCACTCCATTTACTGGTCTTCAGTAAACCCTGGGTACAACTGATGAATGGGAGGAAGCAGCAAGTGATACTGTATTTTAGGTGAATTCTTATAGTAGCTGTTTTTTTGTTTTTGTTTTTTGTTTTTGAGACAGAGTTTCGCTCTTGTTGTCCAGGCTGGAGTGCAATGGTGCAGTCTTGGCTCCATGCAACCTCCACCTCCTGGGTTTAAGCGATTCTCCTACCTCAGCCTCCCAAGTAGCTGGGATTACAGGCATGCACCACCACGCCCGGCTAATTTTGTATTTTTAGTAGAGACAGGGTTTCTCCATGTTGGTCAGGCTGGTCTCAAACTCTGGACCTCAGGTGATCTGCCCACCTTGGCCTCCCAAAGTGCTGGGATCACAGGCGTGAGGCACCACGCCTGGCCTGTTTTATTTTTTGAGTAATAAAGGGATATATTGATTACTATATACTGTATGTATTTTTCTTTATTTGAGTGATAGCTGAAAAATTTTGCCTAACTTGTCATCTTGTATCCTTATTACATTTAGCAGAAGCTAACTCTTAAGTTCTTTGACAATTTTCTGGTGGGTTCTTTCCCGAACTGTTTAGCCCCTGCATCTTCTCTCTTTGAGGGAAATCCCCTATGACTAGTTACTTATAAACACATTCTTTGAAAACAGGAATGTTTTGTTTTACATTATAATGTAATTTGTTTATTGTAGAACATTTGGAAAATACAGGAAAAGTAAAAAATATTACTGTTCAAAAGTACCACCACTTAAAGATAAATAAAATGTTAATATTTTGGTGTATGTCCTTCCAGTTTATATTTTAAAATTGAAGTCTAATTTTTATATAGTAAAATTCACTTACTGTTAATATTTCTGCATTTTTTTGCTGTGTTACAGTTATGTAGATCTTTTCATTATTGCACAGACTTTCTTCCTGGATTCCATCTTCTGGCCGTTAAGTGTTAACTTACATGCCTTAAAAGTACAGTTTCATTCCATTTTCCTGTGTTCCATTTTGCACTGATCACTTTTTTCCCTGTCTTCTACTATAGAGAGTCCTTTTATCCCCTTCTTTAGTACCTTACCTTCGAATTCATCCTTATTCAGGTAGAAATTTAGTTTTGATAATATATTTGCCATGTTCCAACTTTTGCTCCCTTGGTATTTTGTAGGTCATTAATTTTTACATGAATCTTCTGGTGGAAAGAAATAGAAAGCAAGGCTATCCAGCACTTCATGTATTTAGTACTTTCTTCTATCCTAAATTAAAGTCTGGGGGTTACCAAGCAGTGAAACGATGGACCAAAGGGGTAAATCTCTTTGAACAAGAAATTATTCTGGTGCCTATTCATCGGAAGGTACATTGGAGCCTGGTGGTGAGTCCAGAGGGTTAATGGTTAATTGTTGGACTTTGGATAAAGACCATTTTTTAAAAATAATGCTGCCCTTTTCTGCCCTGTGTATAAAGGCCAGTAGTATATATTATAAGCATACCCTACAGAGTCTCTTTTTATTTTTTATTTTTTTTAATGTCTCCTCCTTCACCCAACCCTTTTTAGTTCTTATTTATTTATTCTTTAAAAAATTTTATATTTATTTTATTTTACTATTTTTTAAAATTAGAGACTAGGTTTTGCTGTGTTACCCAGGCTGGAGAGAATTGGTGTGATCATAGCTCATTGCAGCCTGGAAGTCCTGGACTTAGGTGGTCCTCCTGCCTCAGCCTCCTGAGTGACTAGGACTACAGGCATGGTCCATCATGCTTGGCTAATTTTATTTATTTACTTATTTGGCAAGATGGAGTCTTGCTATGTTGCCCTGGTTGGTATCCAACGCCTGGCCTCAAGTGGTTCTCCTGCCTCAGTTTTCAAAGTACTGGTATTACAGGTGTGAGCCACCATGCCTGGCCTTTTTTTCTTTTTCTTTTTCTTTTTTTTAATTTTTATTTTTAGAGACAGGATCTCATTCTGCCACCCAAGCTGGAGTATAGTGGCACAACCATAGCTCACTGTAACCTCACCTCCTGGGCACAAGTGATCCTCTCACTTTAGCCTCCCAGGTAGCTGGGACTACAGATGTGCACCACTATGCCTGGCTAATTTTTTTTCATTTTTAATTTTTTTGTAGAGACAGAGTCTTGTTTTTTTTTGCCCAAGCTAGTCTCAAGCTCCTGGCTTTAAGTAGTCCTCCCACCTCAGCCTCTCAAAATGATGGGTGAGCCGCCGCACCGGGCCTCCTTTTTAGTTCTTGAGTTGAACAACTTAGTAACCTACAAGACAAAGCCCTTGAACTTGAGGAGCTTTCTTTTTTATTTATTTAATTATTTTATTTATTTATTTATTTATTTTTGAGATGGAGTCTTGCTCTGCCTCCCAGGCTGGAGTGCAATGGCGCAATCTCAGCTCACTGCAACCTCCGCCTCCTGGGTTCAAGCAATTCTCCTGCGTCAGCCTCCTGAGTAGCTGGGATTACAGGTGTGGGCCACCGTACCTGGCTAATTTTTGTATTTTCAGTAGAGACGGAGTTTCACCATCTTGGTCAGACTGGTCTTGAACTCCTGACCTCGTGATCCACCACCTCAACCTCCCAAAGTGCTGGGATCATAGGTGTGAGCCACCTTACCCGGGCGAGGAGCTTTCATTTTTAATAGGAAAGAATCTTAGTACACATAAGGGTTATTATATTTATTTAGTTTTGTTTACAAGATAGTACAGGTTTATTGTAGAAAAATGCACTTATAAGGCCAGTTGTGGTGGCTCATGCCTATAATCCCAGACTTTGGGAGGCCGAGGCAGGAGGGGTTGCTTGAGCCTAAGAGTTTGAGACCAGCCTGGGCAACATGGAAAGACCCTGTCTATATACAAATTTAAAAATTTGCTGGGCATGGTGGTACACACCTATGGTCCCAGCTACTTGGGAGGCTGAGGTGGAAGATTCCCTGAGCCCAGGAGGTCAAGGCTGCAGTGAGCTGTGATCACACCACTGCACTCCAGCCTGGGTGACAGAGTGAGATCTTGTCTCAAAAAAAAAAAGTCTCATCACTCTGAGAGGACCACTAATTTTTTAACTTAAAAATACACTTTTTTACTAAAGTTACATAAGATATATTTTTAACTAAAAAAAATTTTAATACATGTACCAATATAAGTGGATATCGTTTTTCTTTTTTTTTTCTGAGACAGTCTCGCTGTAACCCAGCCTAGAGTACAGTAGCACAATCTCGTCTCGCTGCAGCCTCTGCCTCCCAGATTCAAGTGATTCTCCTGCCTCAGCTTCCTGAGCAGCTAGGACTACAGGCGTGTGCCACCACACCCGACTAATTTTTGTATTTTTCAGTAGAGACAGGGTTTCACCATGTTGGTCAGGCTGGTCTCAAACTCCCGACCTCATGATCCGCCTGACTCGGCCTCCCAAAGTGCTGGGATTACAGGTGTGAGCCACCATGCCTGGCCCTGGATTTCTAAGATACATAATACATTTTTTATGTATCTTAGAAATCCATTTATATTGTTACATGTATTTTTTAAAAGATGCTTTTATTTTTGGAAGTAAAATTCTCTCTCCTCTTACATTTAAAATGTTTCTGGATGTTATCTTTTTCCATTATAGGTGATAGACCTAAGAAAAAAGTGTCTTAAATACCTGGATTCTATGGGACAAAAGGGCCACAGGATCTGTGAGATTCTCCTGTAAGTAAAGGTTGAAAACCTCACTACCCCCTGTTGAGGTGATCTCTCTTCTATCTCATCCTACAAAGCTGTGTGGATGGTAGTCTAATGTATAGTTAAGGCTATTTCAGGACTTAGAATGCATTTTATTTTTTTTGTCTAAAAATAATAGCTGATTGCAACTGAGAAAACATGTTTAGTAGCATCACTGAAAACAAGTTTGTCATGTATTATGATGTAAAATAGATCTTATTAGAATCCTGTGATTTGCATTAGATTTCTTTGGGATTGATGCATTATTCTGAATGTTCTAAGGAGCTGTTAGTTTGGGAGTGTTAGTCCTCCAAATTCTTAAGCCCACTCATATCTTTATGCTTTCCATGAGAGTTGAGTTTATCTCAGAACCCAGGGGCGATGTTTAAAGTGTGTGGTTTCAAGGGACTGTTCCGAATAGTAATTGCTGTAATAGAAACCGGTCTTTAAAGCATAGCTACTTCTTAGCTAGGTAAAGTAGTGACATGAGTTAAGTGAGAAAATGCATCAGTAAGATGGGTCCATTTTTCGTTTTCTGCTCACTAGAAGCAATGAAGTTCCTTCTTTTAACTTTTACTAAGGACAAATTAAACTTGTGAAGAAAAGCTGTTGCTAACAATAATTCAATATTGTTTAGTATAAAAGGTTATTTTTATTTATGGTTGTTTATCTGGAATAAAAAGTATAGAGAAGACAATTCTAAAAATCGTAAGATACACCAAATTGTTTATAAAATGATTCTCTTCTAGTCTTTTCTTTGTAAGATGTGTATAAATTGTGCACACGTACATTTGCGTTCATACATATACATATATTATCCCATGTATAGAAATGTTCTTACTGGGATCATACAGTATAGTTTGATGTGTTGCTTATAATAGGATTTGAAAACTCATATTTTATTACATTCATGCTGTTGTTTTTTTTTTTTTTTTTTTTGATGGAGTCTCACTGTGTTACCCCTGTCTCTTATACACATCTAGATGTGTATAAGAGACAGCTGCAACCTCTGCCTCCTGGGTTCAAGTGATGCTCGTGCCTCAGCCTGCCAAGAAGCTGGGAGTACAGGCTCCCGTCACTGTGCCCAGCTAATTTCTGAATTTTTAGTAGAGACAGGGTTTCTCCATGTTGGTCAGGCTGGTCTTGAACTCCCAACCTCAGGTGATCCGCCCGCCCCAGCCTCCCAAAATGCTGGGATTACAGGCGTGAACCACTGTGCCCGGTGGTCTTTGGCTTTTTATCTTATTTATTTATTTATTTATTTTTTGAGACGGAGTTTCACTCTTGCTGCCTAGGCTAGAGTGCAATGGCGTGATCTCGACTCACCACACCCTCCACCTCCCGGGTTCAAGCGATTCTCCTGCCTCAGCCTCCCAAGTAGCTGGGATTAAAGGCATGTGCCACCATGCCTGGCTAATTTTGTATTTTTAGTAGAGACGGGGTTTCTCCATGTTGGTCAGGCTGGTCTCAAACTCCTGGCCTCAGGTGATCCATCCGCCTCGGCCTCCAAAGTGTTGATTTACAGGCATGAGCCACTGCACCAGGCTTATGTTATTTTTTATATCTTAATTTTAGTGGGGGCATCTAATGCTTACCAACCTGATATATATTTCAACTTTTAAAAACAAGCATGTACAATTTTTATAAGCAGACCTCCCCAAATTAAATTAAAAATCCAGAAAGCCACTTTGGGAGGCTGAGGCAGGCGGGATCACAGGCTCAGGAGATCAAGACCATCCTGGCTAACATGGCAAAACCCTGTCTCTACTAAAAAAGTACAAAAAATTAGCAGGACGTGGTGGTAGGTGCCTATGGTCCCAGCTACTTAGGAGGCTAAGGCAGGAGAATGGCGTGAACCTGGGAGGCACAGGTTGCAGTGAGCTGAGATCGCGCCACTGCACTCTAGCCTGGACGACAGAGCAAGACTCCATCTTTTTTTTTTT
>NW_012102377.1:1720681-1729133 GCF_000951045.1 Mandrillus leucophaeus
CCAGGATGGTCTCGATCTCCTGAACTCGTGATCCGCCCGTCTCGGCCTCCCAAAGTGCTGGGATTACAGGCTTGAGCCACCGCGCCCGGCCTAAGACTCCATCTTAAAAAAAAAAAAAAAAAAAAAAGTCCAGAAAGCAGTCACGTTTTTAAAAAGCTAATGAATATGGATTTGAGAATGGCGTATCTGTTTAACATCACAAAGCCCTTTGTAACCATAATGGTTAGTTTCTGTAAGGATTTATTGTTGTATTCCTTCTTTGTTTTGCTTTTTAGTCAGTATTTACAGGATGAAAGTAAGACCAAAAGAAATACTGATCTGAATCTTTTAGAGTGGACCCATTACAGCATGAAACCACATGTGAGTGACAATCATCTATATTTGACATACTTTGTTGCATTTACTAATAGTATATTATTCATATTTGGCTCCTTTTCTGCCCTTCCTCCCTCCCTGCATACTTTTAAAGTACACATCTTTTTTTTTCTTTCTTTTTTGTAGAGATGGGATCTTGCTTTGTTGCCCAGGCTAGTCTCAAACTCCTGGCCTCCCAAAACAAAGTGCTGGGATTACAGGTGTGAGCCACTATGCCTGGCCAGAGTATACATCTTAAGAATGATCTGCTTCTAAATCTTTAGCAATTAATTTAACTAAGATAGTTGCTTAGCTTTCATCTTCTTGCGCCAAATGTAATGTTAACCATATGCTTGCATATCTCTCACAGAATTGGGAAAAAAACCCAATAAATTCAAGTTGGCTAATTTCCCTGTTGGTGCTAATGAAAGTTTACATTTCTTTTCCAAAATTTGGGAGTTTGTTTATTTAAATCTTAGGATCCCATTACAAAAAAAGCATTTTAATTTCTAAACTGAAAAATTTGGGCTGGGTGCGGTGGCTAACACCTGTAATCCCAGCACTTTGGGAGGTCAAGGTGTGCAGATCACCTGAGGTCAGGAATTTGAGACCAGCCTGGCCAACATGGCAAAGCCTTGTCACCACTAAAAATCAACTGGGTCTGGTGGCGCATGCTTATAATCCTAACTATTCAGGAGGCTGAAGCAGGAGAATCAGGTAAACCTGGCAGGCAGAGGTTGCAGTGAGTGGAGATTGCACCACTGCACTCCAGCCTGGGCAACAGAGCGAGACTGTCTCAAAAAAAAAAAAAAAGAAAGAAAAAGAAAAATTTGAAGGATAAGCTTTGAAATTTCCTAAGGAGAGCACAGATGTAAGGAAGAGTCTGTTAGGATGAATACTGTGTTCTGGTATGGGAAATGGAATAAAGCAAGCAAATTGCCTTTCTTTGTATATTGTAGTCTGTAGTTTTGTCCATTCTGTGAGAGATGCTAGGCTCAAGAGAAAAGTGTGAGGTATCTGCGTATGTATGGATGGTATGTATTTAAGCAAACTTTAAAAATCATAATTAACTTCATTTCTTTGAATAAAAATTGAGCTTTTGTCATCTAGTGTGTTTTCCAGCAGTGGAAGCGGCCTCTCCCATATTCTTACTAACTTGTGCTACTTGTGACTGACAGCCAGAGTGTGTCAGGAACCGCCAAGGTTAGGGCAACACAGGCCTGGAGAAGGTGTGAGCTCAGTGGGTTTAGAATCCACCACCTTTGGCTTATGCTCTTAGTGCTGCTTGTAGCAAGTCTTGTTTTTGCCTTAGGGCATAACTGATCTGTCAAGGCAAGATCCTGATTGGTTAAAGCCTATTCAGGAACTTCTCTTGTCTGCCTTGAAGCTGTAGGGGTCCAAAGCAGTAGTCTTATTTTCTTAGCTAGAGAAATTACATTTCTGATTGACCACACTTGGCCCTTTTTAAAATTAATAAATGCTTCTGAAATAATTCTGACTAGCATTCCCGGTAGTAAACCTCCTTTCAATTTGGTTTCTTTGAATGGGAGCTGAGATATGGAACTTTCACTTTGTTTTTTTCTTTTCTGAAAAACATTTTTCCTATGGGGTCACGCTCTCCATCTCATAGTCTGGGTTTCCAATCAAATGCAGAACCATGGAAGATTAAACACAAGAACAGAACAGAAAGGAAAAGCAGTATTCGCAAGTTACATCTTAGACCTGTGGCTTCAGTTCTCACAAGGCCTGTTTTTCCCTTGCTATGATCTATGTTTTATACCACACAGAGTAAGAATAATTGTGTTTTTTGTGTATGACGGTGTGTTTAGGTAATACCTGATTTAATATTTACCTTTATAATATTGTTTATAGCAATATTTAGAAGAAGTCCAAGGGATTTGTATATAATGATGTTTTACCCTTTCCTCCCTTCTTTTTCGTTTGTAATTTTAGGAGATTCCTCAACAGTTGAATGGGAGTGATTGTGGAATGTTTACTTGTAAATATGCAGATTATATTTCTAGGGACAAACCTATCACATTTACTCAGGTGAGTGAAGACCCTCCTCATTCATTTACTTGTTACTAAGCAAGATAAGGCACTTGGCCAGTGCCTGGCACATGTTCAGCTCTCAGTAGTACTAGCTGGCCAGGCGTGGTGGCTCGCACCTATATTCCCAGCACTTTGGGAGGCCGAGGCAGGTGGATCACCTGAGGTTAGGAGTTCAAGACCAGCCTGGCCAACATGGTGAAACCCCATCTCTACTAAAAACACAAAAGTTAGCCAGGTGTGGTGGTGCACACCTATAATCCCAGCTACTCAGGAGACTGAGGCAGGAGAATCACTTGAACCCAGGAGGCAGAGGTCGCAGTGAGCCGAGATCACACCAGTGCACTCCAGTCTTGGCAACAGAGCGAGACTCTGTCTCAAAAATAAATAAATAATAGTAGCTGGGCTCATGCCTGTAATCCCAGCACTTTCGGAGGCCAAGGCAGGTGGATCAGCTGAGGTCAGGAGTTCAAGACCAGTCTGACCAACATAGAGAACCCCTGTGTCTACTAAAAATACAAAATTAGCCAGGCGTGGTGGCGCATGCCTGTAATCCCAGTTACTAGGGAGGCTGAGGCAGGAGAATTGCTTGAACCCAGGAGGTGGAGGTTGTGGGGAGTCGAGATCACACCATTGCACTCCAGCCTGGGGCAACAAAAGCAAAACTCCATCTCAAAAAAAAAAAAAAAAAAAAAAAGTAGTAGCTGTGCTATTCTTATTGCTGTAAATCTTGGTTTTAGCCCTACCCCTGCCAGAATCAGGGTTTGTTGTTTTATCTGCTCTCAGGTTTATCCTAGTCTTTGGTACACAATGGGCACAAATTGCAAACCTCTGAACTCTGGCATTCATTGGTTCCTGTGTATTATTATTTCTAGCCACAGAAAGAGGTATGTCAGTATTTAATAGCAAGGGAAAAACAGGCCTGTGAGCACTGAAGTCACAGGTCTAAGATGTAACTTGTGAATACTGCTCTTCCTTTCTGTTCTGCTCTTTTGTTTGTTTAATTCTCCATGGCTCTGCATTTGATTGGAAACTCAAGTATGTTGAGAATTCTTGAGAATTTGTAACAGTGGATTCTCAACCTTTTTACAACTGAGGACAACCTCATTAAAAATATTTTTCAGGGCCGGGCGCGGTGGCTCAAGCCTGTAATCCCAGCACTTTGGGAGGCCGAGACGGGTGGATCACGAGGTCAGGAGATCAAGACCATCCTGGCTAACACGGTGAAACCCCGTCTCTACTAAAAAATACAAAAAACTAGCCAGGCAAGGCGGCGGGCGCCTGTAGTCCCAGCTACTGGGGATGCTGAGGCAGGAGAATGACATAAACCCAGGAGACGGAGCTTGCAGTTAGCTGAGATCCAGCCACTGCACTCCAGCCTGGGTGACAGAGCGAGACTCCATCTCAAAAAATATATATATATATTTTTCATCCACAGACCTTATTTTGATAGATGTTGTCTACCAAGCAAACTGTATTTATTCCATGAATACAAACTATAATACAAACTGTATTACATGAAGTAACTAGGACTCCCATGCTGAATTAATACAATTCCAGTAAAAAATAAAGGCATTTATTGCTTAGTCTTAGCAGTTTTACTAGGAGCAAATGTGCAGTTTTTACTAGATGTTTTGAACTATTTAAAATAATTTAAGAATCATGTGTTAAGACTTTTTAGTCCCCACCCCTAGGTAGGACATCACTAGTTTATTATTATTATTATTATTATTATTATTATTATTATTATTATTTTGAGACGGAGTCTTGCTCTGTTGCCCAGGCTGGAGTGCAGAGGCATGATCTTGGCTCACTGCAACCTCCATCTCTCAGGTTCAAGTGATTCTCCTGCCTCAGCCTCCTCAGAAGCTGGGACTACAGGCATGTACCACCATGCCCGGCTAATTTTTGTATTTTTAATGGAGGCAAGGTTTCACCGTGTTAGCCAGGATGGTTTCGATCTCCCGACCTTGTGATCTGCCCTCCTCGGCCTCCCAAAGTGCTAGGACTGCGCCCGGCCTTTTAATGGTTTGATAAGTATGTTCCATGATCTAAAAATGTCAACATTTAGAAAAAGAACATGGACATCCTGCTTTATTGACATGATTACACCTGAAGGTTGTGCTGCTGTGCACATTATGATGTAATGCGTGTGTTGTTTATGGGATTCTTTGCAGCACCAGATGCCTCTCTTCCGGAAGAAGATGGTGTGGGAAATCCTTCATCAGCAGTTGCTGTGAGAAAACTTTGCCTGGTCCCCTCTAGCTGCTGGTGGTTCTTTCACAGACATTTCCATATACCTCATGCATTGTGGGTTAAAAAGTCCCTGCATCACTTCTGTTCTCTCACAGGTACTGAGCTGTCAAAAGTGCATGAAGGCCTCTCACTGCACCCTAGTCCTGACTTGGGGTGCAGAGGGCTGCTTGCAATCCTGTTTGTAAGGCTGTGCCTGCTCAGAGCTTTGGACTATTCAACCCACACAAGAACAAACGCTAACTACTATTTTTTTTAAGAGATTCTTTTCCCTATGAATGTGGGAAATGCAGGATTTACTCTGTGAATTGTTTGTTTTCTGTGTGTTTGTTCAGCGTATTCATTCACTCACTCGTTTGCAAACATAATGGGCAGTGGTCATTTGCTGCTGCTCTTTTACAGTTAGCTCTAAATTACTTGTTTGAACTATTTATTTCTGAAAGGAATGTTACTCAAGCTGCCACTCCCTGCTGAAGACCAGGAGGGAACTCTCACTGGGGGCGGAAGGAAGTGGAGCTGGAGCAGTAACTGCCAACATGAAGCTGGAGGGTTTGGGATTTTGTTTTTTGTTTTTGTTTTTTTGAGGCTCAAAAATGCTGGGAGAAATGAAAATGCTGTGGGATAGGGCTCCCGTTGCCTTTCAGAGGAAGTCTGACACTACAGCGTTGGCACAGTGCCATGAACAGTGGACCTGTGCCCAAGGAACTCTGGCTATCCAAGCATCTTCCGAAGAGATGTGTTGTCATCTTAAAGAGACTTCCCTTTCTGGAAATGAGGTGACTTGGCTTAGTCTTGAAACTGGATTCATGGATTTGAAGTAACTGTAAACCCTAAATCTTCATTTTCATCCCAGATCTGATTGAGTATAAACCTCAGAATTATAGGGCCTGGCCTGAGCTGTTTAATTCAAAAGATACTATTCAATTTAAAGCTATTTTTCCTCAGAGTTTTTGTTTTCTATATATTAAGCCTAAATTAAGTTTTCTGCTCATTAAGACTGACATCTCCCCACTCCATCCCCACTGAAATTTGTGGAAGAAAATTTAGTACTTGGCTCTGAGGTTGCCAGTTATACAATAATCTATTTTGCATATGAAAGTTTGTATTTAACTTTTTTGTTCATTAAAAACCTTACTGATGTGGTTATAACTTCAGAAAGTTTAGAGTTGGTCAGAACATATTTTGCAAGATCTAGTGCCTAGTGTTGCTTTTCTGATGTAATAAAAGGTTGTCTGGCAGAACCTAAAAAAGTATATGCTGAAATGATTTCTAACCCTCTCCCTACTTCAACCTCCCAAACTTGTTCTGGTTCATAAAAGCAAGAGGTAAAACTGGAAAAATTGGGCATGTGTTAGCTATGAATCTACATGCCTGCCATTTGGAGTGCTCCGGCTGCTGGTCCCAGAGGTATACTGGTTATAGCTATTGCAGCCAGTTCCCTGAGACTTGTAAAATCCTGGTTTAGGACATGGGCCTGTGGTGTGGATTGAAAATGCTGGGCCTACTTGATGGTCAGCCAGAGGCCATGTGGTTGGGTGATGATTGAAGTGGGAGCAGGTTGTGCTACACCTCCCTCCTTCCTGCAGCCCCTGCTCCTTTCCCTGGGCTCCTGGCACTGAGTGACTACTGGGACCAGGCAATGAGCACAGCCAAAAAGGCCAGAGGTCACTAGGTCAGCATTATACCAAACACCTGGCTTTCACTGGGCATCGCGTGCTTCACATGAGAGTTTGGTACCATGGTTAAGATTGATTCCATGCTAGGTAAGTCCTGTTAGGAATGGCAGTTTGTATTCCGCCCACATGAATGATGCTGGGCTTAATGTATTATTTGAGGGGCTTCTTAAGAGCAGTTCTCACTGAGCTTTCCATTAACGTACACTCTTCCGGACGGCTCTTAAAACTTCCAGGACATAATGAAATTGGGAAGAGCAGAGTGTTGAACTCTATAGCATGGCCTTCTGCTTGACCCTGAGTTCCTGAATTGAATGTGAGAGATCACAGGCCATGTTTCTCTAGGCATTAGAGAATGTCTCCCTTGGCATAAAGAAACATGTTAGTAGTACGGTTTTTTGTTCAGTTGAAAAAACAGCTATTGATTTTATTAGTAGCAAATTATCACCATTAAAGCCAGTGTTGTTTTTTGTTGTTGTTTAGTTTTTATTTTTTTGTTTTGTTTTTGAGACAGAGTCTCATTCTTGTCACCCAGGCTGGAGTGCAGTGGCGCAATCTCGGCTCACTGCAACCTCCGCCTCCTGGGTTCAAGCGATTCTCCCGCCTCAGCCTCCTGTGTAGCTGGGATTACAGGCGTGCCCACCACGCCCAGCTAATTTTGTATTTTTAGTAGAGACAGGGTTTCTCCATGTTGGTCAGGCTGGTCTTGAACTCCCCACCTCAAGTGATCTGCCCGCCTCGGCCTCCCAAAGTGCTGGGATTACAGGCTTGAGCCATTGCGCCTGTCCCACCAATGTGTTTTTTATACTGGACTGATAAAAGATGCAGTGAGCCATTATACCCTTTTAGCAGGTAGTCTATTAAAAATTGGTGTTGATTTTTAAAATATACCATTGAGAGCAAGTATCTTTCCCAAGCTTGACCTTGAACAGAGCTGGATGGGAGTGGGAGGCAAACAGATTTGAGACATATGGAAGATGTTCTTGGGAGCCCCATATTCTACCTCAGTTACCCAAGGCTATTAGAACCTCTGAACTTTTCCTCCTCTGAAATCCTAAGCACAACTTTGGGAACATCATGTCTGATAGCAGATGTCTGCCTGCTGTGAGGAGCTGCTCGATGTGGAGACCAAGGTGTGGATGTGGGCAGAATGTGTCCTAGTAGAAACAGTGAACCTCAGATATGAATAAATAAGCAAGAGACCGAAAGTTAAGTGTGTGACAACCTCGGTACTATAGTTAAGCTACATCCTTTACATTGGCTTTTGTGAACTAATTGGGAACCTATTCTCTTTTATAACTGTTTCTTTGAGAAAAACTCCTAAGCACCTGATATTCAAACAAACTTATGGTACTTTACTCGTTTGTAAGTTGGCAATCTAGCTGGCTGTATTATTGCTTTGATAATTTCTTTTCTTTTAATTTACCTAATATATATAAGGAAGGGGTTTGGATATATTAAAATAGGTGTTAATTTTATCTATTTACCAATAAATTCATCTCTTTAATTCAGTGGCTTTCACTTTTCTTTTATTGCAACTCATAGGAATAAGTGTATTTTATGTTGTGACCACACACACATAGTGTGATTATATATGGACACAAAAATTTCACATATACTTTTGTGAAGTAATACATATTCTTACTATACTCTGATAGTTTTATTTCAGTTTTTAAAAAAATTCAGGTTGTGACCACCAAGTTGATTTCTCTGCCCACTAATGGACAGATAATTCAGGGAAGGAAAATACTGCTCTAAGTGACCTGACCGCAAGATGCAAATTCTGTTTAAAACCATAAAGCTTGAGACCAAAAAAACAAAAACAAAAAAGCATATATATTATAAATGTGAGGCTGTTTTGAGATGAGTCCATCTAAATCTAGGAAAACAGGCTAGCAGCTTTGAGACCCTAGATGGAAATATGTGGTGGAAACAATCCTTAAATTGTAGGTCCTTAGATGGGCATTTCCTAAAATGTGTTAAGTCTTGTAACTTGTATAAAAAATATGTAATCCCAGCACTTTGGGGGCCACTGAGGCAGGAAGATCGCTTGAGCCCAGGAGTTTGAGACTAGCCTGGGCAAGATGGCAAGACCCCAATTTTTTTTTTTTTTTTTTTTTTTT
>NW_012102377.1:1735056-1735821 GCF_000951045.1 Mandrillus leucophaeus
GTTTCACCATGGTGGCCAGGCTGGTCTTGAACTCCTGACCTCAGGTGATCCACCCGCCTCGGCCTCCCAAAGTGCTGGGATTACAGGCTTGAGCCACCGCGCCCGGCCTAATACTGTTTTTAAAATCAAAATACTTTTTTTTCTGATTATGCTGTCAACTTGATACACAGTTGGATTCATTTTTTTTTTTTTTAGTATTTAGGGATTTGCTTTTTGCTTTTGTTTTGTAGTTCTGAAAAAAAAACACCAGCCCAAGAGCAAAAACTACCCAAATGCATTCACAGTAGTTTTGCTGGCTTCACCCTGTTTCTTACCCTGTGTAGGTAATGTTTTCTTCATCTGTAACCTTTCCCTCTTTTTGGAGACAGGGTCTTACTCTGTTGCCTGTGTTGGAGTGCAGCGGCATGATTTCAGGTCACTGCAGCCTTGACTTCCTGGGCTCAGGCAATCCTGCCACCTCTGCCCCCCAAGTAGCTGGGACTACAGGCATGCGCCATCACATCTGGCTAATTTTTGTATTTTTAGTAGAGACGGGGTTTCACCATGTTGGCCAGGCTGGCCTTGAATTCCTGACCTCCAAGTGATCCACCCACCTTGGCCTCCCAAAGTGCTGGGATTACAGGTGTGAGCCACCAGCCCCCCCCAAAAAACTATTGAAATAAAAATAATTATTTAAAAAATTAGCCAGGTGTGGTGGTGCATGGCTGTAGTCCCAGCTACTCAGGAGGCTGAGGTGGGAAGATTGCTTGAGCCCAGGAGGTTGAG
>NW_012102377.1:1739268-1747341 GCF_000951045.1 Mandrillus leucophaeus
GTCTTGCTCTGTCACCCAGGCTGGAATGCAGTGGCGCGTTCCCAGCTCACTGCAAGCTCCACTTCCCGGGTTCATGCCATTCTCTTGCCTCAGCCTCCCAAGTAGCTGGGACTATAGGCGCCCACCACCACACCCGGCTAATTTTTTTGTATTTTTAGTGGAGACGGGGTTTCACTGTGTCAGCCAGGATGTCTTGATCTCCTGACCTCATGATCTGCCCACCTCGGCCTCCCAAAGTGCTGGGATTACAGGCGTGAGCCACGGTGCCTAGCCTTTTTTTTTTTTTTTTTAAGAAATAAAGCAAAGGGTCTGTGGGCCAATGAATATGTGTACCATGTCCTTTCCTCTTGGGGATGCATAACAAACATCATAAGAAGTTTGAAATGAACGAATTATGTCTTAACCTAGCATTTCCTAAAACTTGGACGTTGAACCCTTTTCTATGAGACACCTGTGGAACTATTTTATGGAACACACTTAGGAAAGTGCCAGGAGAAGCAACAGAGAGAGTTCTTGGCAGTATGTACTTGAAGAACACATGGGGCAACCTTACCACTCCCCTTCCACGGCCTCCCAGGAACACCCCCTCCTCATGGCGATCATAAAGTTTGATCCCACACTACCACCCTGTCTCCTTTGATTTTTATTTAATTATATCAGTAATACGTGTTCAAAGAAAATACTGATAAGGTAAAGAATATTAATTCTGCAAATTCACCAACCAGAGTTAATACCTCTTAACATTAACATTTGGGCCAGGTGCGGTGGCTCACACATGTAATCCCAGCACTTTGGGAGGCTGAGTTGGGCCAATGACTTGAGGTCAGGAGTTCAAGACCAGCCTGACCAACATGGTGACACTCCATATGTACTAGAAATACAAAAATTAGCTGAGTGTGGTGGTAGGTGCCTGTAATTCCAGCTACTGGGGAGGCTGAGGCAGGAGAATCGCTTCAGCCCGGGAGGCGGAGGTTGCAGTGAGCAGAGAGCATACCACTGCACTCCAGCCTGAGACTCTGTCTCAAAAAAAAAAAGAAGAGGGTGTATATATCCTGGCCTTCCCCCTTCATGGGTGTGTGAATACACATCCAGGCTTGTGTTTGTATATAACTTGTTATTAACAAATACAGAACTATATAAATGATTATATAACTCCTTTTCCAAACTTGAACATTTTCATGTCAATAAATATATCATTTTAATTGCTGCACAGTATTCCACTATATGGCTATAACATTTATTTAATCCAGTATTATTGAATATAATGTCTTGCACAATGTTTGGGTTATTCTAAGAAACTCTTAGCATAACAATTTCTGGGTTAAAAGTTATGTGTATTTTTAAAAATCAGGAAAAAGATAATTACCCATTGGTATTTTGACTTTCATTTCTTCCAGCATGGGATGATTGCGTCTCCACTGATTTAAGTTTTATAACATTTTTCATGTGTAGGCCTTCAGTTCATTCGGAGGGATTTAATATCTCATTTTAGTCAACCATTTTATCCTTCTTTCAACTACTTTACAAAAAAACCTTTTGTTATTGGGATTTCAGGACTCAGGCAAAATGGAATAGTACAGAAAACCCCCCCTTGTGGTTTTGCTTTCCATGGTTTCAGTTACTCTTGGTCAACTGTGGTTTGAAAACATTACATGAAATAACAGAAATAAACACTTTGTAAGTTTTAAATTGTGCACCATTCTGAGTAACATGATAAAATCTCTCACCATTCTGCTCATCCTTGGTGGGACATGAATCATCCCTTTATTTTTATTTTATTTTTTAAACAGAGTCTTGCTCTGTCTCACCCAGGCTGGAGTACAGTGGTGCAATCTCAGCTCACCCCAGCCTCTGCCTCCGGGATTCAAGTGATTCTCCTGCCTCAGCCTCCCGAGTAGCTAGGACTACAGGTGCCTGCCACCATGTTTGGCTAATTTTTGTATTTTTAGTAGAGATGGGGTTTCACCATGGTGGCCAGGCTGGTCTTGAACTCCTGACCTCGTGATCCACCCCCCTCGGCCTCCCAAAGTGCTGGGATTACAGGCTTGAGCCACCGCGCCCGGCCTAATACTGTTTTTAAAATCAAAATACTTTTTTTTCTGATTATGCTGTCAACTTGATACACAGTTGGATTCATTTTTTTTTTTTTTAGTATTTAGGGATTTGCTTTTTGCTTTTGTTTTGTAGTTCTGAAAAAAAAACACCAGCCCAAGAGCAAAAACTACCCAAATGCATTCACAGTAGTTTTGCTGGCTTCACCCTGTTTCTTACCCTGTGTAGGTAATGTTTTCTTCATCTGTAACCTTTCCCTCTTTTTGGAGACAGGGTCTTACTCTGTTGCCTGTGTTGGAGTGCAGCGGCATGATTTCAGGTCACTGCAGCCTTGACTTCCTGGGCTCAGGCAATCCTGCCACCTCTGCCCCCCAAGTAGCTGGGACTACAGGCATGCGCCATCACATCTGGCTAATTTTTGTATTTTTAGTAGAGACGGGGTTTCACCATGTTGGCCAGGCTGGCCTTGAATTCCTGACCTCCAAGTGATCCACCCACCTTGGCCTCCCAAAGTGCTGGGATTACAGGTGTGAGCCACCAGCCCCCCCCAAAAAACTATTGAAATAAAAATAATTATTTAAAAAATTAGCCAGGTGTGGTGGTGCATGGCTGTAGTCCCAGCTACTCAGGAGGCTGAGGTGGGAAGATTGCTTGAGCCCAGGAGGTTGAGGCTGCAGTGAGCCATGACTGTGCCACTGCACTCCAGCCTGGGCAACAGAGGAAGAACCTTTGTCCAAAGGGAAAAAAAAAATAATGTAATTTTGTCTCTGAGGTTTTCCCGTCATGCCAGCTGTTTCTGAGACAGCAAGAGCTGTTAAGAACACTCAATTAGGGTTTCTAGAGACAATGACTTTCTGTGGCTGATATGAGCTAGATTAGAAAAATGGGCTGGGCACGGTGGCTCATGCCTGTAATCCCAGCACTTTGGGAGGCCAAGGCAGGCAGATCACTTGGAGGTCAGGAATGGTGACCAGCCTGGCCAACATGGTGAAACCCCGTCTCTACTAATAGTACAAAAATAAGCCGGGCGTGGTGGCGGGCGCCTGTAATCCCAGCTACTTGGGAAGCTGAGGCAGGAGAATCATTGAACTTGAGAGGCAGATGTTGCAGTGAGCCGTGATCACGCCACTGCACTCCATCCCCAGTGACAGGGCGAGATTCTGTCTCAAGGAAAAAAAAAAAAAAAACAGAAAATGAACCTGTGTGGGATGCATCTTCAATTTTTGTTCATCATCTTAGAGGGAGCGAAGGGAGGAAATAAAGGGCAGCAGCAGGAACTGACAGTGAACCTCTGGGGAATTTGCTAGCCGTGTTGTTAGTCATGGTAGCAGGCCAAAAAGGCTCCAGGAGGCCCCAAGGCACAGAAGTTTGGATGCCCATATGATGTAGGCAGGTTTCTAGCCATCTGGAATTGTGGGTTCCCTTCATAACAGAAGCATGGAGATACCTCTGTGGCCCACATCCTTCCCCAGGGAGCTAGGGATAAGACTAGGCCAAATTTTTTTCATAGTCTTCAAGTCCTTCTCCCTTCTCTGTCTATTCAGCCATTTGAATCCCAATTGGTGCAAGGTTATTGGTCTTCCCTGCCTGTCCTCAGCAGCCCAGCGTTCTCTCACCCGTGCCTCCCGTCACTGTCAAGATGCTGCCTTCCTGTCTACAGCTCATCCTTTGCTTTGGTTCTTTGTTGAAACTCCTCCAAACTTCTATCAATTCTCCTTTTCTCATATTTTAAATTCTCTCTCTATGCTGGAATCCTCTTCTGATCTACAGCCAGCCTGTATCAGTCCTTCCTTTCCAGAGCTCCATGTTCGAGGAACCAAGAATGGCACGGGTCAGAGCTAGAGGGTTGGGGGATGAACAGGACAAAAGGGATGTTCAGGCTTAGATTAACAGACCACTACGCATCATAGATTTTCAGGGGATTCAATCTAAGGTGGTAGGAAGGGGCTTTTGGAGTGATGTTCGCTAATGAATAAAAACCTTCGTAGTTAAGCTAAATCTCCATTTAACAACTACTATTTTAGTGTAAAATCATCTGCAGTTAGGACTTTCTGGGATGTCAGACTGTCATGTCAAGACTGGGATTTATAGCTGAAGAAATTGATTGTAGTGGTCTGAGCCCACATGTGAACAGTTCATCAGAGCCCAGTTCACATACATGAAACTTCTTACTCACTGTAAGGTGGAACAGGACGCCGTCCTGTAAAGGATGGTCTCATGCTGGTGCTGCCCTCGGAAAACTCAAGAGAGTTGAGCCCAGTTGCAAAATAATCCAGCACTTGGGTTCCCTGGAAATGGGCTGCTGGGAGAAAAGTCCTTGCTTAGGAACAAAGCGAGCTGGTCTTGTTCCTGTCTTCTGCCTCTTCTTGTGGTCTCCCCTTCATTTCTGCAGGCCTAGGACACTTTAGGGGTGCTTCATACAAGGGCAAGTCGGGCATCATGTCAGCACCCTTTTCTCTTGTCTTTCTTGCACATATTCATAGACAAATGGTTTGGAAATGGGCACTTTAAAAGTGAAACCTGAAATTCTGTCACCTGTAATACGGGTCAAACAATGAAATCTGATAGGTGGAGTCAAAGGGGTCCACTTTTGGAGGTTCCTGTGTCACTTCTCCCCCTCCCAGATGTCTCCTCATCCTGAGAGTCATCACCAAGTTCTTGGGCCTATACTTAAAGCCCTTCCTTTAAAGATGTGCTGTTCTAGGACGGGTGCAGTGACTCACGCCTGTAATCCCAGTACTTTGGGAGGCCGAGGTGAGAGGATCGCCTGAGGTCAGGAGTTCGAGACCAGCTTGGCCAACATGGTGAAACCCCATCTCTACTAAAAATACAAAATTAGCCGGGCGTGGTGGTGCATGCCTGTAATCCCAGCTACTGGGGAGTCTGAAGCAGGAGAATCACTTCAACCCAGGAGGCAGAGGTTGCAGTGAACCGATATCGCACCACTGTACTCCAGTCTGGGCAAATAAAGTGAAACTCCACTCAAAAAAAAAAAAAAAAAAAAAAGTGCTGTTTCTACCAGGTGCAGTGGCTCAAGCCTGTAATCCCAGCACTTTGGGAGACTGAGTCAGGTGGGTAACCTGAGGTCAGGAGTTCGAGACCAACCTGGCCAACATGGTGAAACCCTGTTTCTACTAAAAATACAAAAATTAGCCAAGCGTGGTAGCAGGTGCCTGTAATCCCAGCTACTCGGGAAGCTGAGGCAGGAGCATTGCTTGAACCGGGGAAATGGAGGTTGCAGTGAGCCGAGATCGCGCCACTGCACTCCAGCCTGGGCAACAGAGTGAGACACTGTCTCAAAAAAAAAAAAAACAAAAACAAAAAAGTGTTCTTGCTCATTTTACATGGATACCTCAATTAGGGAACACCTTTCAGTAATGACTGTGGCTGCCAAGAATCCCACAACTTCTCTTGGGCTGGCTGGCACCTATGGCTTATTTGTGAGAGCAGTGGGTTTGAGTCCTAAACGGGGGAGGGCGAAGGTGGAGCCACAGGTACAGGGGCTTCTACTGGCCACATGAAGGGCCAGTCTGTCCCTGTCCATCATGCCAACCACAGCAGTGAGAGTAACAGTAGGGCGAACAGCTGGACATCTCCATGCCATAAAACTTCAAAAGTCAAGTCAGCATCACTGAAATTGGAAATAATGAGAAAATGAGTGAGGACATCAGTGAGGAACACATTTTACATGGTATACGGGGAATGTGGCTACTCTGGAATCCCATCAGTTCACCGTCATCTGCCCCCACTGTGCCCTGAACTGTCATCCCAAAAAGCTGAACTGGCTATCTCTGGCAGTCAGTGTTAACTCTGTATTCCTCAGATCACTTGGACGTATGGCAGCCATCTCTCGTAGGCTCTCCAAGTCTATGAACATAAGCTTATAAATGGAGCAGGGCTTTTCTCGTCCAACCTTTGCACAGCATGTTGGTGGCAGTGCCAGGTAGAGCACCCACTCCTCAGTCCAAGGCTGATCCTGCCCTTCTGACCTCCCAGAATACAGGCATTCCCTGTTTATTGAACTTGGCTTTATTGCACTTGGAGACACTGCAGTTTTTACAAATTGTACATTTGTAACAACCTTGTGTAAGTCTATTGGCATTTTCCCAACAACATGCTCACTTTGTATCTCTGTGTCACATTTTGGTAATTCTTGCAATATTTATTTCCAACTTTTTCATTATATTATCTATTATGGTGATCTATGATCAGTAATCTCATATCACTTTCATAATTCAGCACCACAAACCATGCCCACGTGGCAAACAACCTATAATTTGTGTGTGTTCTGACTGCTTCACTGACCTGCCATTCCCCATCTCTTTCCCTTTCCTCCGGCCTTCCTATTCTCTAAGAAACAATATTGGAACAGGCCACTTAATAACCTTGTAATGGCCTCTTAATGTTCAAGTGAAAGGAAGGGTTACACATCTTTTGTTTTAAATGGAAAGCAAGAAAAGTGATTAAGCTTACTGAGGAAAGCATGTTGATAGTTACGACAGGCTGACAGCTGGGCCTTCTGTGCCAAACAGCCAAATGAATACAAAGGAAAAGTTCTTGACGGAAATTAAAAGTGCTACTCTTGTGAACCAGGAACAGTAAGAAAGTGAAACACCCTTACTGCTGATAGGGAGAAAGTTTGAGTGATCTGGATAGAAAATGAAACCAGTCACAAGATTCCTTTAAGCCAAAGCCTAGTCCAGAGCAAGGCCCTAACTCTCTTCAATGGTTGGTTCATGAGGTTTAAGGACAGAAGCCACATGTAATACAAAAGTGCAAGGTGAAGCAGCGGGAGCTGCTGGAGAAGCTGCAGCAGTTATCTGAAAGATCTAAGATCATTGATGAAGGTGGCTACACCAAACAACAGATGTTCAATGTTGATCAAACAGCCTTCTATAAGAAGAATATGTCATCTAGGACTTTTATAGCTAAAGCAGAAAAGTCAATGTTTGGTTTCAGAGCTTCAAAGGAAGGCTGACTCTTAGGGGTTAATGCAACTGGTAACTTTGTTGAAGGCAATGCTCATTTACCATTCTAAATATCCTAGGACCCCTAAGAATGATGCTAAATCTACTCCGCCTGTGCCCTAGAAATAGAATAACAAAGACTGGGTGGCAGCACATCTGTTTACAGCATAGTTTACTGAATATTTTAAGCCCCCTATTGAGATTCAAATTATTACTGCTCACTGACAACGCACCTGGTCACCCAAGAGCTGTACAAGGAGATGAATGTCTTCATGTCAGCTAACGACATCCATTCTGTAGCCCATATATCAAAAGATAATTTCAAACTTCAAATCTTTTTTTTTTTTTTTTTTTTTTTTTGAGACAGAATCTCACTTGGTTGCCCAGGCTGGAGTACACTGGCACAATCTCGGCTTACTGCAACCTCCACCTCCCAGGTCCAAGCAATTCTCCTGTCTCAACCTCCCAAGCAGCTGGGATTACAAGTGTGCACCACCACGCCTGGCTAATTTTTGTATTTTTAGTGGAGACAGTGTTTCACCATGTTGACCAGGCTGGTCTTGAACTACGGACCTCAGGTGATCTGCCTGCCACAGCCTCCCAAAGTATTGGGATTACAGGCATGAGCCACTGCACCCAGTCTCAAATTTTTTTAAGATATAAATTTTTAAATAAATTGGCCAGGTGTGGTGGCTCATGCCTGTAATCCTAGCACTTTGGGAGGCCGAGGCAGGAGGATCACTTGAGGTCAGGAGTTCGAAACCAGCCTGGCCAACATGGTGAAACCCTGTTTCTATTAAAAATACAAAAAGTAGCCGGGCGTGATGGAAGGCACCTGTAATCCCAACTACTTGGGAGGTTGAGGCAGGAGAATTCCTTGAACCTGGGAGGTGGAGGCTGCAGTGAGTCGAGATCAGGCCACTACACTCCAGCCTGGGTGACAGAGCGAGACTCCATCAAAAAAAAAAAAAAAAAAAGTACATTTCATAAGGCTATAGCTGCCATAGATGATGATGATTCTGATGAATCTGGGCAAAGTAAATTGAAAAGCTGG
>NW_012102377.1:1750106-1750940 GCF_000951045.1 Mandrillus leucophaeus
GGAATTCAAAAGAATGGAGATGGAGAAGAAGGGGAGGGGAGGGAGGGGAGAGATAAACAGAGAGAGACAGAGAATTATATAGCAGTATGCAAAAAACCAGTTTAAAACCTGTGAAGCAAAGAGAAATGGGTGTATGAGCTAGACAGGCATGAGGAGTGACAGAGTTTCCTCTTCAAGGAGACGGTATCCCTTCTGTTGACATACACAGGTGATCCAGAACTGCGTGAGTGTCCTTCCGACGGGATTTCCCTCTGGGTGAATTTCGTGTGGGTGGCCTCAAAGCTCTTCTTTACACCGTGAGACCTCCCAAAGAAAGACTTTATTCTTTAAAGTCTAGAAAAGCCTGCTTTCTCTTTAAAAAGAAAAAAAATTAATAATTGATTAAGAATTGGAGTTAGTTGAGTTATCTGATATATTATTTCTAAAATATATTACCGCTGCAGGCACCCTGTGTAACCCACAGGCCACATATCTTAACATCTTCCCCTTCTAATATGTACACACATGTACAGAGACGATTTGCCACAAAAAAAGGGTGTGCATTTTGCTTGGCTTTGAACACGTTCACCTATGTTAGTTCAACTAAAAGGGATAGCGTCGTGGGAGTTAAGGAGAGATCCGAGTGGATGGTGAAGTGGATGGTGAAGCCTGCAGAAGCCCTGCGGGGCAGGAGGCGGCCCGGTGGTTCTGGCAAACCTGGCTGACCTTCCCCACCCCTCCTCGGCCCCTGGGATTCTCGGGGCCTCTGCAGAGTCCCTGGCCGCCTCCGCAGACTTCTCATTCCTCAGATGGTCTTTGGTTTGCTCCCGATCTGGCTGGCTGTGTTTGGTCTCA
>NW_012102377.1:1753015-1770899 GCF_000951045.1 Mandrillus leucophaeus
AAAAAAAAAAAAAAAAAAGTACATTTCATAAGGCTATAGCTGCCATAGATGATGATGATTCTGATGAATCTGGGCAAAGTAAATTGAAAAGCTGGAAAGGATTCACCATTCTCGATGTCATTAAGAACATTTGTGATTCATGGAAGGAAGTAAAAATACCAACTTTAACAGGAGTTTGGAAGAAGTTGATTCCAACCCCATGGATGACATTGAGGGTTCAAGACTTCAGTGGAGGAAGTAACTGCAGATGTGGTGGAAACAGCAAGAGAACTAGAAGTGGAGCCTGAAGATGTGACTGAATTATACAATCTCATAATCAAACTTGAACAGATGGGTGGAGTTGCTTCTTATGGATGAGCAAAGAAAGTGGTTTCTTGAGATGGAATCTACTCCTGGTGAAGATGCTGTGAACATTGTTGGAAGGACAACAAAGGCTTTAGATTATTACATAAACTAAGCTGATGAAGCAGCGGCAGGGTTTGAGAGAACCGACTCCAATTTTGGGAGAAGTTCTGTGGATAAAGCACTACGTCAAACAGCATTGCATGCTACAGAGAAATATTTTGTGGAAGGAAGAGTCAATCGATGCCCCCAACTTCATTGTCTTATTTGAAGAAACTGCCACAGCCACCTGTACCTTCAGCAACCACCACCCTCATCGGTCGGCAGCCATCAACATTGAGGCAAAACTCTTCACAACCCAAAAGAGTACGACTTGCCTAAGGCTCAGATGATCATTAGCATTTTTAGCAATAAAGTATTTTTAATTAAGATATGTACACCGTCGGGCCTGACGCGGTGGCTCACGCCTGTAATCCCAGCACTTTGGGAGGCCAAGGCAAGCAGATCACAAGACTGTCCTGGTTAACACGGTGAAGCCCCATCTCTACTAAAAATACAGAAAGTTGGCCAGGTGTGGTGGCACATGCCTGTAGTCACAGCTACTGGGGAGGCTGAGGCAGGACAATCGCTTGAACCCGGGAGGCAGAGGCGGCAGTGAACCGAGCTCGCGCCACTGCACTCCAGCCTGGGTGACAGAGCGAGACTGTCTCAAAAATAAAAAAAAACACAAAAAATGTACAGTTTTAGAAATAATGCTATTGCACACTTAATATAGTGTAAACATAACTCACATGCTGTAGGACACTAAAACATGTGTATGACCCATTTTATTGCCAAGTTCGCTTTACTGTGGTGGTCTGGAACTGAACCTGCAACGTCCCTGAGGTATGCCTGCACTTAAAAGTGAGCTTCCCATGGAGGCCTGAAGTGCCTCTTCCCAGAACTGCTGGGCATATTATCCTCCCCCTTTCCTCCACTTAGAAAGCAGCTTTGCCTGGCCAAGCTTGAAGTTCCTTAAGGATAGACTGGTCTTCCCTAGCTTGACATGCAGTCGATCCATCCCTCTAGCCCCGGGGTTCTGAAACTTCAGTGCACACAGCAATCACCCAGAAGCCTTGCTGAAAAGGTTGCTGGGCCTCACCCCCAGGATTTCTGATTCAAGGTGGACCCCAAGAATCTACATTTCTAACAAGTTCCCAGGTGATAGCTGATGCTGCTGGTCTGGGAACTACACTTTGACCACTGATCTAGTTTAGCTTCTCCCAAAGACTTTCCTGGGAAAAACCAGCTTTCTCAGAGTAGCTGTGCAGATCCTGGTCATATTCGCCGCCTGCCTCCCCAGGTCCCTCAGTTAGGACTCAGCTGACACCTGGGATGAGGCAATGCTTACTTAGTAAAATAAAACACCAAGACACCAGGATCTTGTTAGCTGGATATATTTCTTTTTTTTTCTTTTTTTTTTCTTTTTTTTTTTTTTTTTGTCACAGAACACTGTTTGCAGTAGAGGAAACTGGCATTGCAGTCTGGTGGTATAATGGCTTGTCCACATAAACCAGTACATGTTCATCCTTTAGCGCAAAAGCCCTAATGGCGCGTACCCTATGAAAATTCAGGACATCTCCAATATTCTCTCTCTCTGTTTTTCTTTGTCATCTTTTTTTTTTTTAAATAAACATTTTCAAGGTTTGTCCAAAAGAAGGCCATATAGGTTCTTGGCTAGCGGAAGACAATTCAGAACAGCTGTTGCACACTTGCACTGTCACCTTCTCCAGGCTGGCAGTTGATATCTTATTTTTTTTTCCAACTCATTTTTATTAAAAAAATAAAAAAATGCTCCAACTATCAGTTTTACAAAATCTCTAAGGGAAACACAAGAGCAAGGTGCTGAGGTAAAAAACACCTGAGGTAGCTTTTTCTGTGTGTTTTTCTCGTTAAAAAAATCTGTAAATTTAACGCCCTGGGCCAACAACCTTGGTAAATTTCTACTTTCCTCCACATTTTTTTTTTTTAAGAAAGAAATCATTTTGCTGAATATTGATGGCTTATACACCAAAATGCAAAAAGACAAAATACATTCTTTCATTGTGGAATTTTTTCTTTGTTTGGTTGACTGGTTGGTTTGATGGGTTCCTGTTTTCCTCTTCCAAAACGCTAGGACAAGTACCATTGACTCTTGTTCTTTTGAGTAACCAAGTGTAAGCTGAGGCTGGTTTGTGTGTTTCGCTTTTGTTCCTTTTGTGTGATGTGATACTCAGAGCACTGCTTTGCCTGGGTAGGGGGGGTGCATAGATACGGGATTGAGATGGAGGGATGAGGGAATTCAAAAGAATGGAGATGGAGAAGAAGGGGAGGGGAGGGAGGGGAGAGATAAACAGAGAGAGACAGAGAATTATATAGCAGTATGCAAAAAACCAGTTTAAAACCTGTGAAGCAAAGAGAAATGGGTGTATGAGCTAGACAGGCATGAGGAGTGACAGAGTTTCCTCTTCAAGGAGACGGTATCCCTTCTGTTGACATACACAGGTGATCCAGAACTGCGTGAGTGTCCTTCCGACGGGATTTCCCTCTGGGTGAATTTCGTGTGGGTGGCCTCAAAGCTCTTCTTTACACCGTGAGACCTCCCAAAGAAAGACTTTATTCTTTAAAGTCTAGAAAAGCCTGCTTTCTCTTTAAAAAGAAAAAAAATTAATAATTGATTAAGAATTGGAGTTAGTTGAGTTATCTGATATATTATTTCTAAAATATATTACCGCTGCAGGCACCCTGTGTAACCCACAGGCCACATATCTTAACATCTTCCCCTTCTAATATGTACACACATGTACAGAGACGATTTGCCACAAAAAAAGGGTGTGCATTTTGCTTGGCTTTGAACACGTTCACCTATGTTAGTTCAACTAAAAGGGATAGCGTCGTGGGAGTTAAGGAGAGATCCGAGTGGATGGTGAAGTGGATGGTGAAGCCTGCAGAAGCCCTGCGGGGCAGGAGGCGGCCCGGTGGTTCTGGCAAACCTGGCTGACCTTCCCCACCCCTCCTCGGCCCCTGGGATTCTCGGGGCCTCTGCAGAGTCCCTGGCCGCCTCCGCAGACTTCTCATTCCTCAGATGGTCTTTGGTTTGCTCCCGATCTGGCTGGCTGTGTTTGGTCTCATTCTGTCAGGTGTTGGAAGGGCTACATTCATCCGTTGTTTTGCTGGTGCCTGTGGGAGCCTCACTTGCTGCGCTGTGAGGCGACTCCCTGAGGGTATTTCTGCTCCTGCTGCTTCACCTGTTGTACAATTTCCCTGATCTTGCGCTGTGCAGTCTGCAGCAAGGGAGAGAAGGGAGAGGAAGGGACAGGGGAAAAAAGGAACCCAGTTCTGAGGACAAACGGCAGGGGAGGCTCTGGGGCTTAGGGAAGAAGGGTGGAATGCTCAGACAAGCGTCACCTACCCACCCCCGCACCTTACTCCGGGCCCTTTTCTGCCGCGAAGTAAGTGGCAGAGGCCCCCCACCAACTCCCACCCCAAGGTCCAGGGTAAGGGGATGGGACTTCGGCAGCCTCCTGTTCACTGCTGGATGGACAGGCCAGGAAGCAGAAGCAGGCAGCCGGCAACAGGGGGCTGTGCAGAGTCAGATGCTACACTTGGGCTCCCATGCTGGTCCTACCCCCGTTCTACAGTGGCTAGAAGGGCATGAGTGTGATGGACAGGGGAGGGAGGGAGGAACTGAGCCCAGATGCTCTACCCTGAACAGCTGGAGCACACACATGAACCCCCACCTGTCCCCTCACCCAGCCCAGCACTGTGCCTGCAGGCAGCTCCCTGGCAGACTGAACTCCTGTAGGAACTGGCTGTTCAGACACATTCCCAGGTCACTGAGGAGCTGAGCCGAGCGGGGAGACAGCAGACAAGGGGCGTGGCCAGGGACTCTGACTGCAGAAGACCCAAGTGAGAATTTTGAAGGGCACTGGGGGTGTGTGTGTGTGGGTGGCAGGGGAACCACAGTGTGGCAGGTGCCCTTTCCTGGACCATCAGGTCTCTTGGCACAGGCACAGGCATTGGGAGAGCAGGCTGACAGCTTAGACAAACCTTCAGTGTCTGCTTACACCAAGTACACTGTTTGTCTTCACTAATTCAGGACAAAGAGCAGGAATGCTGTCTTCCAAAACTCAGTTTACAAAAGCACCAAAGAGAAAGTGGCCAGGTGCTGGCCTTTCCCAGTGAAAGAGAAGCAGCTGTGTGGAGGTGCAGTATTTTGACAGGGTGGGTTGCGGTGAGACGGAAGAGGAGGAGAGAGAGATGAGAAACGAGGCTCTCTTGCCATGAGCATACAGCCTTTCACAGTAAGTGTTCAGGCTTTGGGGGAGGAATCCAGAGGGTGGGCTTGCCTGGCTCCCAGCGGGGAGGCTGGCACTGGGGCCTGAGGAGAGAGGGTGAGGGAAGCTGAGACCATGCCCTTAAGCACTGCAGGGGGCTTGGAACCTGCTTGGCTTTGCTTAAGGGCTTAACTCTCCACTCTCCCTCAAGCTCCTGGCATACATACCTTGGGGATGACAGTGGAGAGAAGTGTGAAACAACATCCCTGCCCTGGGGGCCATCCCTGAAGAGCCAGGAAGAACCAGGGAGAGGTTCCATCTTGGCAGGGATTGGTGCTCAGGGCTGTGGCCACCTGACAGGCCATGAGTAGCTTAGCAGAGAACTGAAAAGAGACTTGCAGGAGAGACGGGGCCCTCACAGCACAGTACCTGGCTAGCAAAGAAGTGCCCGATAATTCTGACGATCACTTCCTCATTTTCATCTGGCGTTTGGTCACGAGGCACGATGACTTCCGCACTGGTTAAGTTCTGCAGTTCATTCACCTGTGAAGGGAGAAAAGGCAATGGGTTGGATAGGTTCCCTGCCCGTCAGCATGGTGGGCTCAGGACGGAGTGGAAGAGGTGGAGTAGGGGAAGGAGGACACCTCTGGGGGCTCCTCTGCCCCTGGGCACATGGGGCCATGTTGGTTGGGCCCTGCCAGGCTCAGTGACAGGGAGAGGGAGTCCAGCCACGGACTCCTGGGGCTGCTTCTGAGACAAAGTTCTCTTCTTCTGGAGTTCCCATCAGTGCAGGCCTGCCCATGCTCACAGAGACCCCAGGCTTTCCCATAACCCGCACTCCCCATCCCTACCCCGTAAGATCATTACTCCTGGACATGCTCTCCTGGGTGCTGACCACCAGCCCAAACCTCCTCTTGGTTAACTGTCCCTGCGAATCAGCCCTGCTGTTCCCTCCTCCTCGTTTTCACTCCTCCCATGAACACAGTCTTGCTCATGTGTTCCTACCCTTGGATTGTTGTCCTCTCTCCCAGCCACTGGATCCCACCCCAGGCCCACCTCCACAAAGCCTCCAGCCCATGCTGAGCTTCTTGTGTCTCCAACCACTGCCTGCATTGTTTCTCCTCCCCGCTGCCTCACTGGGCCTGCTTCCCATCAGGACTGCACGCTTCCTGAGGGCTTGGACCCCATCCTCTGGCCCTCTGGCCTGATGCCGAGCTCACAGGATGGTTCAGCATGTGCTTTAGGGGAAACCTGACAGTCTAGAGGATGCAGAGAATTCAGTGACTGGTTCTGAAATAGCCAAACAGGACACCCAGGGGCTCGGGATTCTACTCCCTGCTGATCCGTCTTTCTTTTGCCTCCTACATTCCAGCTCCACCTAAAGCGCAGTGTGTGCCCTGGAAGGCCGACTGCATTCTGGAGACAGGGAATCTTCTGATTCCACACTGCTTCATTCTTTCGTATAAAGCTGACTCATTATATCTAGAACTTGGTTTTGAATTCCTTTTAAGAGTTTCTATGTAAAGAGCTTTACAGCTGGGTGCAGTGGCTCATGCCTGTAATCCCAGCACTTTGGGAGGCTGAGGTGGGGGGATCACCTGAGGTCAGGAGTTTGAGACCAACCTGACCTGACCAAAATGGTGAAACCCCATCTATACTAAAAATATAAAACATTAGCTAGGCGTGGTGGCGAGTGCCTGCAGTCCCAGCTACTGGGGAGGCCGAGGCAGGAGAATCACTTGAACCAGGGAGGTGGAGGTTGCAGTGAGCAGAGATAGCGCCACTGCACTCCAGCCTGGGTGACAAGAGCGAAACTCTGTCTCAAAAAAAAAAAAAAAGCTTTACAAAAACAGCAAATAACACACATATACATATATATACGTATATACTCAGGACTCAAGAGCCCCCTGCAAGTTCCTGCCACCCAACACTGCTACTTTGCCAGGCAGCCTGCACTAGGTTCTACTGGAACTTCCCAGTGTTCATCTCCCCACCCAGGTAAGTCACATTCCAGAACATACCTGGGTCTACAGACCACCTGCTCATTCCCACAAGCTTCAGAGTTAATGCTCTGGCACTTTTCAAACTACACTGCGTTTGTTACTGCCACCTTCTGGTAGAAAATGTAGATGATCTTTTAAAAAACGATTTCCTCCTTGCCCACCATCCTACTGCTAAACTAGCTCCCCTACAGCCATGTTTGGGAAACAGCCAGAAGCTGGAGCCTGTGGAGGGAGAGTTAGGGACTGGGGGCATCTGTCAGGAGGGCTGAGAGTCAGGAGAGAGTGCAGGGCACAGGCCTGAGTGAAATCCAGGGAAGGGGTGGTCTGCCAAGCGGGTTAGCATCTCTCTCGGTGGGACTCCCCCCTTTCCTATTTAATGGCTGCTACGTGTGAGTATAAAGAAGGGGACAGAAGACAGCCTTTCTGTTTTCGGGGAGTGGAGACCTTCATTTACCCTGGAGTCAAGATGGGTATTATTGGGCACAGGAACGTGGTGTTTTTGGTGCTGGGCTTATAGCACCATGGACTGGGGGCCCTAAGTTGTGGAGTGAAGCTGATGACATTTTTGTTCTTGGGATCCTCATGCCTCAAAGGGCTCAGATGCCAGGAGAGCCTGAGTTTGTCTGCCAAAGACCCTGACTGTACATTGGGAAAGAAGGCACCAAATGGGAGACTGAGGGAACTCGGGCAAGGCCAGAGCGGGGAATCCGGCCCAGGTGATGAAGCGGAGCACACTTACGGTCTTGCCACCTTTGCCAATCACCCGGCCAGCTGTGGAAGAGGGCACTCTGATATGGGCTTCCAGCTTCACTTCTTCTTTGGGGTTAAAGAAGTTTTCCTCTTTCAGTTTCCCAAAGATCCGTCCCTGGGCCTGAGAGAGCAAGACATGACTAATGACTCTCAGTCAGCCAGCAGCAGGCCACTTCCTCAGTGCTGCGAAGGGCACTGGAGAGTCCAGACAACGGGTCAGTCCCATTCCCACACTCCCTGGGACACACAGGAAGCTGTGCGCCCCAGCCTCTGCTCTCTCACAGACCCGGGGGGCGCTGCTCCCGCCACGTCCGATGGCTGCACTTTGAAAAATGTGCATGGGCATTCATGTTTTGGTGGTCTGCAGAAGACTGCCTCCTCTAGGAAGCTTTCTGTGTGTCAGGGCTAAGGGGATGGGTGAGGGAATGGAACTCTGTCTTATTTCCATATTATCATCTATAAATGTTTGCTTGATTGACTGAATTTGTTCAGGGGATTCTTAACTCCCATCACCACAGGGTCATAGCCCTGGTTAGTAAAGGATGGAGGTGATGGTGATGGTAATGGGATTTGAGGAGCCTGATGTTGCTTTTTTTAAATTAAAAAATTTTTTTGATGGAGAACAGGGTCTTGCTGTGTGCCCAGGCTGGAGTACAGTGGCATGATCACAGTTCATGTTTTCATTTTCTTTTAGAGAGGAGGTCTCACTATGTTGCCCAGGTTGGTCTTGAACTCATGGCCTCAAGTGATCCTCCCACCTTGGCCTCCCAAAATGCTGGGATTACAGGTGTGAGTCACTACATTCAACATGATCTTTCTTTTTGATGTCTAACTCCAAAGGTAGAGGAGCCAAGAACCTATTTTCTTTTTCTTTTTTTTTTTTAAATGAAAAAGAACCACAGCTTACAATGTTCTTTTTTTTTTTTTCTTTACTTAAAATACTGAGATATAACTTACATAATCTGAAAGTCACCATTTTAAAGTATACACTTCAGTCCAGGCATGGTGGCTCACACCTCTAATCCCAGCACTTTGGGAGGCCGAGGTGGGCAGACTGCTTGAGGCCAGGAGTTCAAGACTAGCCTGGTCATCATGGTGAAAACCCATCTCTACTAAAAATACAAAAATTAACCAGGTGTGTGGGCATGCGCTTGTAATTCCAGCTACTTGGGAGGCTGAGGGACGATAATCACTTGAACCCGAGTGATGGAGGTTGCAGTGAGTCGAGATGCCACCACTGCACTCCAGCCTGGGTGACAGAGGGAGACTCCGTCTCAAAAAATAAAAACTGCCGGGCGCGGTGGCTCAAGCCTGTAATCCCAGCACTTTGGGAGGCCGAGACGGGTGGATCACGAGGTCAGATCAAGACCATCCTAGCTAACACGGTGAAACCCCGTCTCTACTAAAAATACAAAAAAATAAGCCGGGCGAGGTGGCGGGCGCCTGTAGTCCCAGCTGCTCGGGAGGCTGAGGCAGGAGAATTGCGCGAACCCGGGAGGCGGAGCTTGCAGTGAGCTGAGATCTGGCCACTGCACTCCAGCCTGGGCGACAAAATAAATAAATAAAATAAAATAAAATAAAAACTAAAAAACAAAGTATCCATTTCAGTGGTATGTTGTGCAATCACTACCATTATCTACTCAGAACATTTCCATACCATTCCCCCAGATAAAAACTTCATACCTATTAGCAGTTAGTTCCAACTCCTATTCTCTGGCAACTGCCAATCTACTTTCTGTCTCTATGGACTGGCCTATTCTGGACATTTCATATAAACGAAATCATTTCATACATGGCCTTTATTTATTTTGAGACAGTCTTGCTCTGTCACCCAGGCTAGAGTGCAATGGCATGATCACAGCTCACTGCAGCCTTGACCTTCTGAGTTCAAGTGATCCTCCTGCCTCAGCCTCCCAAGTAGGCTGGGACTACAGGTATATGCTACCACACCCAGCTACTTTAAAATTTTTTTTGTAGAGATGGGGGTCTCGCTGTGTTGCCCAGGCTGGCCTCAAACTCCTGGGCTCAAGTAGTCCTCCTGCCTTGGCCTCCTAAAGTGTTGGGATTACAGGAATGAGCCTCCACACCTGGCCTATATAGGGCTTTTGCTGTCTGATTTCTTTTACTTCGTGTGATGGTCACCCATGTTGCACCATGCATCAGTACTTCATTCCTTTCTATGGCTAAATAATATTCTGTTAAATGGATATTCCACATGTTGTCCAATATTGAGTTGAAGCGTTACTGTTTTTTGTTATCTTTTTCTTTTCATTAGAGATGAGGTCTTGCTATATTGCCCAGGCTGTTCTCAAACTCCTGGGCTCAAGGGATCCTCCTGCCTCTGCTTCCCGAGTAGCTGGAACTACAGGAGGATGCCACCACCTGCTGCCCCTGGCCGAGGCTATTGCTTTTGAGCAGTTCCACATGTGTGAATTTCCTCTGCTCAGCTAAAGTTTAAATATTTTTAATGATAAGGATTGTACTTTTATAAATAAATACATGTTTCTCACTTTTAGAAAGCTCAAGTTATAATTTTCCTAGGGAAGAAAAAAAGGCAAAAACAAAACAAAGTAAAACACACCTCACCAAAGAACTTCCAACAAACCATGCTATTTCCCCTTACACCTGTTAGTCCTCTGTGGCTTGAAGGGTAGAAATGACTAAATGAGCCGGAGACATCCATCCTCAGAACCAGGGCTAAGAGATGAGAGGTGCCAGAGGAGGTACCACTCGAACTGGGCACCGACAGATGATCGACTTTTCCACAGGAGGGAAGGGGAAGAGGGCTTCCCAGCAGAGGGCAAATGTGCAGAAGGAACAGCCAGGATGGAGGTGGGGACGACAGGGTGAGCCTGAGCCCAGTGGGCAGTAGCAGGGAGGAAAATGGAGGCTGGGCCTCCAAAGAAGAGCCTTGAATGTGCCTTTGAGGTGGCTGCTCTGTGCCCAGAGCCTGCAGGGCTGAGGTGGCCCTTGGCACTAACCTTGAACTGGGCTTCTGGCGGCCCGGTGATGATGACCATCCTTTCGCTGACGTCTGGGCCTTCTGCAGGGGCGATCTGTGGTTCACAGGAGAGGAAAACGCTGATGCTTGGCTGCATTCCCTAGCCCCTCTTTCAAGTCTAAGTGGACGGCAAGCACACCGACAGGAGAAATTGGGTCTTGCTTCTGCCGTTACCCCTGGCTCTGTCTGATGCCATGCTGCCTCCACCCTGGTCTTAGGAAGTCATGACTGTAATGCCCAGTATCAAATTTGGGTTTTTGGCCACCCAGGGAGAGTCAGACACAGGCCCGTAGTTACTGCCTGTCCCTGCCCCGAGCACCAACTGTGACGGGCCTCCTCTCACAGAGTCAAGTTTTAGGAAATAACCAGGGAGTCAAAAGCTCTAGGAAGAGGGACGTATAGGCTCTGCCAACCCACCTAGGGCCCAAAGGGAAGGAAGGGCAGGTCCACCAAGGTGTTAAATTGGAGTCGAGCTTGCAGCAAAGGTATCTCTGGTTCTAATTCTCAGCTCGCGGGGGTAGTCAGCTGCAAGTGACAATTGAGTTAGCGTATGTGTGGTCAGGACTGCTTCCTCCACGGCAAATGGGTCATAAGTAAAACAGCAGCAGAGCAGAAATGGGGGCACGTTGGTTCCAGTCTTGGTTCTGCAAATCCTGCAAATCCCTCCCCTTGCTGTGCCTCCATTCCCTCATCTGTGAAACATGGGGGCTGGGCCCGGCAAGCTCCAAATCTCTTTTTTTTTTTTTTGAAACTGAGTCTCACTCTACCGCCCAGGCTGGAGTGCAGTGGCGTGATCTCAGCTCACTACAACCTCCACCTCCCAGGTTCAAGCGAGTCTCCTGCCTCAGTCTCCCAAGTAGCTGGGACTACAGGTATCCGCCACCACACCCAGCTAATTTTTGTATTTTTAGTAGAGATGGGGTTTCACCATGTTGGCCAGGCTGGTCTCAAAGTCCTCCAAAGAAGAGCTCAAGTGACCTCAAGTGATCCGCCCACCTGGGCCTTCCAAAGGGCTGGGATTACAGGTGTGAGCCACTGCGCCCAGCCTCCTTCTCTTAGTTTCTGTGAGCTCAGGTTCTCTTGCCACACTACTCAAACCGTGGGCTGAACAGGCATTTTTGTTAGAGAGATCCTTGTTACATATTTGTTTCTGCATAGCCTGTTGTATTCCAAAAAACTTTAGCTAAAAATGAATACAAAATCAAAACTTATTAACACATTGTAGCAAAAGCCACACATTTCGTCATTCAAAGTAAAATGAGGCCAGGCGTACAGTTGCTCACACCTGTAATCCCAGCACTATGGGAGGCGGAGACGGACAGATCACCTGGGGTCAGGAGTTCGAGACCAGCCTGGCCAACATGGTGAAACCCCGTCTCTACTAAAAATACAAAAATTAGCCAGGTGTGGTGGCAAACACCTGTATTCCCAGCTACTTGAGAGGCTGAGGCAGGAGAATCACTTGAACCCAGGAGGTGGAGGTTGCAATGAGCCGAGATCAAACCACTGCACTCCGGCCTGGGTGACAGAGAGAGACTCCATCTTAAAAAAAAAAAAAAAAAAAAAAGGAAAATGAGTGCACACCAGGCATTTAGGAACGTAAAGATGAGCCCAGACTGAGGTCAGAACACACATCTCCTAAGGTCCTCCACACCTGCCCCAGGTTGGCCGCAGATGCAGTTCTAAGCTAAGATCAAATACGAAACAAGAAACATGGTCAATGACAGGGTCATCATGTTCTCAGGCAAAACCCAAGTAGCGGTTCAAGGGAGGCGCCATTCCTGAGACTAGGTCTCGAGAAAGATCTGTTGAGTGAAACGGGATTCACTCTCGGTGCTGCATTTGTGTGCAGATCACCTCTGGACCACTGTGTCACTTGGGCTCCTCCAGGAAGACCTCCAGCGCCAGAGGGTTCAATTTTGTTTCCTCTCAGTGTGTCCTATAAGCCAGATCCATCCATGGGCCTCAGGGTCCAGGGCGGCTGCTCCAGCTTTATTGTGAGTACACAGCCAAGACATGCTCAGACCCGTCCCACTCGGGAAGCAGGGACCCCTTCATGGGATCTGCAAAGAGTTCTCTGGCCTTGACTCCTTGGTGGCATGAAGATAAACGTGAGACTCGGGTGACCAACAGCTGAGCTTCTTGAGGGACTTCCTTTGCTGTGGGCAGCCATTTCTTGGCAGGGCCTCAGCCAAAAAATACAGATCTGAGTGTGTCGAGGGGTCTGACACCCTCTGGTAGATCACACAGAGCCTGGCCATTGAGACTTCCGGCAGGATCCCTTGACTCTACTTTGAGATCCATACCTGGCATTAAACCTGGTCCTTACCTCAGAGTAAATAAGACAGAGTGGATCATGGCTGTGTGGTTCCCAGCTCCTACCACCACCCAAACCAAGAAGGGTGAATGGCTGATTCATGATTCACACTGACCAAATCAGTTCTGTCATCACCGTCCACTTCCTAGTGACTTGTGGCTGCTTTGCTCAGATTCTCCAGCCTAGACCAGAAGTTGGAGGGCTACTTATGCACTTCTGCTTGTGCTACCTGTGCACTTGTGCACTTCTGCAGTTTTTGAATGTCAGTCTATGGGCACGCTCCCTCTGAAGGGGCAGGAATGAGGACCCCATCTTATGACTGAAGCAAATGGGCCGCAGAGATAACTGCCAAGATCCCAGGGTAAGCAGGGCTGGAGCAAGGATCTGGAATTAGATGTCACTGGCTGAATTAATTTTGTGCAGCATTTGGAAGCCTGTTCTACAGGAAAGGCAGGTGATGTGAGCTCAGCTCTCACCTGCAACCAAAGCATCTCTTGGAGTGCATCACCCAGATCTTAGCTCAGTCCACCTCCTCTGGGCACTCTGCTCCCATGGATGAGTGTAAGGCTCTCTCCCCGCCCAGCAGCATCAAATGTGCCCCTCACTGTGGCCCCCAAAGACTGGCCCAGTAGAAACTAGGGGTGGGAGAATCTCTGGAGTTAGTGAGATCATCCATCTTGCTTTAGAGACAGATGTTTTCAGGGACCTGTTGAGACAAAGGGAATCTAGCAAAAAACAGATTTTTAAATTTTTATTTTCATGAGACAGAGTCTTGCTCTGTCACCAAGGCTGGAGTGCAATGGCATGATCTCAGCTCACTGCAACCTCCACCTCCCAGGTTCAAGTGATTCTCCTGCCTCAGTCTCCCGAGTAGCTGGGATTACAGGCACCCGCTATCACGCATGGCTAATTTTTGTATTTTTATAGAGATGGGGTTTCACCATATTGCCCAGGTTGGTCTCCAACTCCTGACCTCAGGTGATCCACCTGCCTCAGCCTCCCAAAGTGCTGGGATTACAGGCATAAGTCACCATGCCCGGCTGATTGATTTTAAAAATTTGGAAATTTCCTTTGCAAATACTTGGCCTCCCTGGTTTATGCTATGGAGAGAGGCAGGAGCTGGGGAAGTAGAAGGTTGCTGGAGAAGACTGTTAGCCCAGCATAAAAAACACTATCTAGACCTTCCTAAGCTGTAGAGCCCATTCTGTCCTCCTGATGCAACACCGCTGTCTTTGCCCATCACAGAGGCCAGAAGCACAGTGACGCATCACCACTCGACCTTGCTGGGACCTGGGACTGTGGGATGCAGCCCATGGGACTGATCTCCCTCTTATTTTCCTAGAGGCCCTGCTGGGAATTACTCTGGCATCGCAGTTAGGTTGCTATGGTGGAAAAACACACTGGACCAGAAACAGAATAACCTGGGCAAATCTTGGCTCTCATATTCTTCAGCTTTGTGGCTTTGGACAAGTCAGTGAAAACTCCCTAGGCCCCAGTTCCTCATGGGCAATAGTAAATGAAGAGGTCCTGTGGTGGTGAGCCCCAGGAGGTGCTGGATATCCCAGAAGTCAGCAGAATTTCTATCTCAGAGCCAGCCCTGCCACATGTGTGCCTTGCCCACGTCCCAGCACGATCTGAGCCTCATTTTTCTCTGCTGAACAAGAGGGGGATTTGATGAGATGGTCCCTCAAGTCCCTTTTAGTTGAAATGGTCCCTTCTCCTGCCGGCATCTCAGATTGCAGGACTGAAAGCTGGGCAAGGCCCAAGGGCTGCAGCCAGCTGGGGGCGTTTTCCACACTTTACTCCGCCTACCCTCAGGGGTCAGGCCAGCACCTGCCTATCTGCCTAGGCTGGCATCTCACCTGCAGCAGGCCTGCTGGGCACAAGGGCCCCCACACCTCAGGGCTCTCATCCTGTCTGTCCACTCTGCAGATGAGATAAATGAGGCCTGAGAGGGAAAATGATTCACCAAAATGAAATTCTCTGATGGTCTCAGTGCAACCCTTGTTCTGTACTACTCAGAATATTTTTTGTTTTTTCTCTAGCACACTTGCTGTGGGAGAAATTCCAGCTCTTCCTGAGGAGAAAGTGTAAGCATTCTTTCTCTCCAAGTCATGAGACTTCTCATTTGGAATTCTGGGTTGTCCCATGGTAGCAAATTATTTTGCATAACAACAAAAACTCTGTTTCCGAAAATGTTTCATGAGGCTTGGGACGTGCTCAGCATTCTGCCCGTGAGTCAGAGCTGATAGCTGGTCTTGGAGCAGGACCAGGGGCAAATAATCCTCCCCTTTCAGCTTCTCTGATGATTCTCCACACTGTGCTCAAGGAGGCAGGATGTGGGCCTGGAGATGCAGCCACGTCTGCATTTGCAGCCTTTCCATAAGTCAAGGACCTTCTTTCCTGAGCTGCTCTGCTCAGGCTGGGCTGCTTATTCAGTTAGATCCTCAGCTTTTGTTTATGATTTTATCATTGCTTTTAAAGAGTTTTTTATTCATATTATTTTCTCATAGTTCAGGGCCTGTGAAGTGGAGACTCATTAAAGCACCGTACACTGATACCTGCTAAGTTATCACTTCACTGCAGTCCCTTCCATTAGTTTGGGAAAATCCTCATCCTTTCTTTATCTTCTTGAGGACAACAATGATAAAACAAAAAGGACTGGATTGGGTTGTTGGCTACTAACATTTTTTTCTAATTCAGTGGTTAGTTGAAGAGTAAAGGAATAAGAAAAGGAAAGATGAGAGCGGACGGGGATAGTCCTGGGGCACATGTTCTAGATCCCTGTGGGATTCTGTCTCTGCATGGTGTGGCACTGCCTGGGACTGAGAGGGCACAAGGGACGTGGGGTGAGGGGAGGTGGTAGAAAGGGCCACAAGGGCCATTGGGAGCAGCCTCACCTTGATGGAGGCTCCAGCGAATCTCGCCAGTTGTTTGATGTGTGCCCCCTTCTTCCCGATGATGGCGCCCACAGCCTGGGTTGGGATGAAGAGATTCACAACCTCCTGCTCTGGATACTGGGAGGGCAAAAAAGACAAGACAGAAGACATCATTCCAACTGGGCTCTCTCCTCCAGGCACTCCACAGGTGCCAAGCGCCTTACCATGAACCCCAGTGTGGGAAGGCCCCGCCACCCAAGGAAATGGCCAAAATGGTGCACGGGATCTTTCTGTGGCCTGCGGCTCTGCAGGTGTGAAGCCTGAGGAAGGGACCTGAGCACAGGCAGCACTCGTGACAGTCAAGGGTATTCTCCTCTTGAGCATCTCAATTTGTTGGATTCCAAAAGCTGTCTGTTCACAGGTTTTCTGCCTTATACAAATGTGATCTGTATCTCTCCTGTGTCTTCATCCAACAAATGAAAACAGCTATTAAACATACCTGGCCTGCAGACGGCCCCAAGGCATTCTGATGAAGGGAATGGAAAGCTGCCCAACCCACCTGGTATCCAGAGAAGCATTTTCACAACTAAACCTGCCCTGACCTGGCTGCATGGTGACTGCCCAGGAAAATGGGGTGAACCATCCCTCCTGGGACCCTGTGACAAAAGGCAGAGGCTCTTGGGCAAGGCTGCCAGGGTTCCTTGCAAATGGGGTCTGTGCAAATGACGTTCACCTCATTTGCTAGACTTTGTTCAAAGATCTTTGGAAACTCTGCTTTTCAGCGCCAACAGCACCTCCTCATCTGGCCTGCTTGCCCATCTGCAGCAGCTCCTGCGACCTGTGAGGTGTGCGAGCATCCACAGGACCGTGCAACAGGAACGGCACAGGCCTCTGAAAAACCTCAAGGACACTCGGGTGCTGGGGAGTTTGGCGTGCTCATGCTTTGAGGTGTGTCACTCCCAGGACGACCCAGAACCACAGGAGACAGGACCCGCACTATGAACATTCACTGGTCATCAAGGGCCATGTGGGCCCAGCCCCAGGAGAAGGAAAAGTGGCAGATGCGGCTGAACTGAGGGGCACTTACGGAGTGATGATGCGGGAACGGGCCAAACTGGTGATGGGGGTACAGGCTGGAAAAGTATCCGGAGTGGGTCTGCAGCATGAGAGAAAGAGTCAATGGGCGGGTGCCCTCAGGGACCATCAGTGTCCTCAAGGAGGCAAGATTTCCCACGTGCGACACAGGCTCTCTGTGGCATCAGCTGGCTCCACTGTCGTGTCTACACACCTGTCCCTCTGTGTCTCAGATCTCTGCTCCACCTTTCCCACTGAGACCACTGAATGCTTGGCAAGATGTCCCCTGGTTGCAGTGGCTCCTGGGCTAAATGTTCATCATTTCTAAACTGAGTCATGTTTGAGGCTTCCTAGGAACATACCAGCGGTGTGAACGCACTCACACATACACCCACTGACACTTGCACCCACACACTCTTTGAACCTGCCCTCGGGTGGAGAGACGGGGCCAGGGCCTTCCACTTTCTGGGGAATGATGAGTCGTAGACGAAAAAGAACAGAGTGTGCTGGACAATACCCAAGAGCTATTCACAACAAGCAAATGTGTTCCTGGGGAGACAGATCAGTCAGCTCCATCAGAGAATTCTAGAAGGAATGGAAAGAATCCTGAGAAGGGAGAAATGTAAAAGGAGACTGAGCTTTGGGAATCTGAAATGGGAGGATCACTTGTGTCCAGGAATTTGAGACTAGCCTGGGTAACATAGAGAGACCCATCTCTATAAAAAACAAAAATAAAAAATTAGCTGTGTGTGGTAGGGTGCACTCTGGTCCCAGCTACTCAGGACGCCAAGGTGGGAAGATCACTTGAGCCTGGGAATTTGAGGCTGCAGTGAGCTATGATTGCACCACTGCACTGGTGCTGTGCCTGGGTGACAGAGCAACGCCCTGTCTCCATAAGAAAAAAGAGAGAGACTGAGAGAGGAGAGAAAGAAAATGAATGTGGAGAGAGAGAAGCAGGGAACAGGAGGGCAGATATGGACAGAAAAAAAGTAGAGCTATTAAGAAAACAGAAATTTATAAACTAGCTGCTTTTATTTATTTATTTTTGAGATGGCATTTCACTCTTTTGCCCAGGTTGGAATGAAGTGGCATGATCTTGGCTCACTGCATCTTCCACCTCCCTGGTTCAAGTGATTCTCCTGCCTCAGCCTCCCGAGTAGCTGGGATTACAGGCGCCTGCCACCATGCCTGGTTAATTTTTTTTTTTTTTTTTTTGAGACAGA
>NW_012102377.1:1771294-1773346 GCF_000951045.1 Mandrillus leucophaeus
ACTCCTGACCTCAGGTGATCCACCCACCTCAGCCTCCCAAAATGATGGGATTATAAGCGTGAGCCACTGCACCCCGCCAAGTAGCTGCTTTTTACTGAATAAGTACTGTGTACTAGATACTAACATAGACATTTTGTGTCCATTCATAAACTCTTTTAATCCTCACAAGAGTCCTATGAGAGGAAACTGTCTGATTTGATTTTTTTTTTTTTTTTTTTTTTTTGAGATAGCATTTCACTCTTGTAGACTAGGCTGGAGTGCAGTGGCGTGATCTCAGCTCACTTCATCCTTCACCTCCCAGGTTCAAGTGATTCTCCTCCTCATCCTCCCAAGTAGCTGGGATTACAGGCATGTGCCACCAAGCTCAGATAATTTTGTATTTCTAGTAGAGACAGGGTTTCACCATGTTGGTCAGGCTGGTCTTGAACTCCTGACCTCAAGTGATCCACCTGCCTCGGCCTCCCAAAGTGCTGAGGTTACAGGCGTGAGCCACCGCGCCTGATCTGACATATTCTTACAGGCAGAATGCTGACCTGAGTCAGCAGCATCGTTAGCTGTGCTTTACATAAGGCTGGGTCAACACTGACATCACTGCTCCAGGAAAAGGAGATGAACAGCTCTGGGCACCATGGAACCAATTCCCGCAGGCCCACCCTGCCAGACAGTCCCCCAGGAAGACGATTCCAACAGCGGTCAGACGTGGCCGAGGCTTGGAGTCTGGTGGCCCAGCTTTCATTTGAGGACCCCTGAGCAAATCTCACAGTGACGGGCATGCCCTCCATCCCCCGCATCTCCTGAAGGTTAGAACGTTGCCTTATGACTCAATAGGGACAAAATGAAACCGTTGCCCTTTTTGAGCTTGGAGCGAGAAGGCAGAGATGTGAACAACTTGAGGAGCTGTAGGTTACCAGCCACGCAGCCGGCGACAGAGCTCTACTTAACATGGCTGTGGTGCGAGCCTTGCTTTGACTTGGAAAGGGGCTGCAGCGGTCCCTCACGCCCACAAGAGGGCGCTAAGAGATCAGCAGTCTCCTGGCAGCCTCAAGTTTTGCAGGAAGGTGGGTGAAGCAGTTTCTCTTGGCTCTGCTTCTTTCTTAAGGACCCCCTGGAAAGAACATCAGCTCCAGAGCTTTCTCTGCAGGTCCGTGTCCTGGGCCATGAAGAGCTGGGGAAGAATTCATGCAACTCCTCTGCACAAAACTCTACTCTGGGAAAAGGGCACTTCAGCCCTCCTCCTGCCTGAAGAATCGTTCCTTCAGGTCTCACCGCAGAAATAGTAATTCCTTTGAACTATGACTTACCATTTCCTTACAAAACTCATGTAAGGCCGGGAATAGACAAGCCACAGTGTAGCTCCTATTTGGGGTTCAAATACTTCTCACATAAATACTATCAAATTTAGACTTCCTAGGAACTCAGGGTAAGAAAGAGATCTTTAAAATTAGCTGTCAAAGGATAAAAAGGACAAATTCTCTTTTATTCATGAGTCACAGCTGGAAAATTGTCACAGGGAAAAAATCTTGAACTCTGCAATTAGGAGCTTGTTTGCAGCAAAGGCTCTGCCGTTAGCCCCTGTGTATAGAAGTTCATTTTTGGAGTCAGAAGATCTGAGTCTCTGAACCACTACCTCTGCAAGTTGGATAAAATTATTTAACCTTTCTGAGCCTTATCCACAAACAGACTCAAATAATATCTAGTTCTTATAGTATTGTTGTGAGGGTTTGTTCATTCATTCATTCAAAAGGCATTTGAGGCCAGGGACGGTGGCTCACGCTTGTAATCCTAGCACTTCGGGAGGCTGAGGCGGGCGGACTATTTGAGGTCGGCAGTTCAAGACCAGCCTGGCCAACATGGCAAAACCCCATCTCTAGTAAAAATACAAAATTAGCCAGGCATGGTAGTGGGCACCTGTAATTCCAGCTATTCAGAAGGCTGAGGCGGGAGAATCGCTTGAACCCGGGAGACAAGAGGTTTCAGTGAGCCGAGATCATGCCACTGCACTCCAGCCTGGGTGACAGAGAGAGACTCTATCTCAAAAAAAAAAAAAAAAAA
>NW_012102377.1:1773396-1776245 GCF_000951045.1 Mandrillus leucophaeus
TTTTTTAATTAAAAGACTGACTAGCTCTGTTGCCCAGGCTGGAGTGCAATGGCATGATCTTGGCCCACTGCAAACTCTGCCTCCCGGGTTCAAGCGATTCTCCTGCCTCAGCCTCCTGAGTAGCTGGGATTACAGGTACCCACCACCATGGCCAGCTAATTTTTGTATTTTTAGTAGAGACAGGGTTTCACCATGTTGGCCAGGCTAGTCTCGAACTCCCGACCTCAGGCGATCCTCCCACCACGGCCTCCCAAAGTGCTGGGATTACAGGTGTGAGCCACTGCAGCTGGCTCATTTTTTTGCATTTTTAGTAGAGACAGGGTTTCACCATGTTGGTCAGGCTGATCTTGAACTCCTGACTTCAAATAATCCATCTGCCTCGGCCTCCCAAAGTGCTGGGATTACAGGAGTGAGTCACCATATCCGGCCCCATTCCCATACTTTCTATTAGGTGATGTCTGTAGCCTCAAATGGAAGGGGGTTTTCAAATCTTGCTTATTTATAATGGTCAGAAAAAGTAACTTGGCAATGACTCAAATAACCATTTTAATGGGAAAGCAGGCTGTAGTCATCTGCCATCTGGTTCAAGGCCCCGAGGGATAGGGAGGTTGGTAGGGAACCCTGACCCTGACGTGGCCGTTAGACTCACTGTCCCGGTTCAAGAGTCTCACCTATTTTATGAGGGAGGAGCTACTTTATTTTTGAGTGTTTCAAAAGCATTTTGGGGAGGGGGAAAGGAGGTGTGGTGGTGAAGGCACTCCTGCCAGGTGCGTCCTCACCCCCTGGCCCCCCACCCACTAACTGAGAGGCAGAGGGAGGTGGGTAATTATTATCCACAGGCTTGTTTCAAACTCTCAACTTCAGGAACACTGGTGTCTGCCTTTTCTCTGAGTTTGACTCTTCTCGGGGGTAGGTACAGGAGTATATATCAAACACACTTGTGAAAATTAGAAAAGGGAATTATAAACAGCAGAGCCTCCTTTTCCTGGGAGAACTGCAGGGTTCAAGCTGCAATGTGTGACCATCTGATACACAATTTAGGTGATATTCTGAAGCATGAAGAAATCAGGGGATGGGAAGAGTGGAGGGTGGGAAAGGGGAGAGTGCAGAGGGCAAGGACCAGGCATAGGAATTATGTTTCATTGATCTTTTGTATTGTATTTTTCATTCCAATTTCACTTATTTCCACCCTGATCTTTATTACTTCTTTTCTTCTACTAATTTTGCTGTTGATATGATGTATTACATTGATTGATTTGCATATGTCTAACCATCCTTGCATCCCAGGGATAAATCCCACTTGGTCATGATGAATGGTCTTTCTAATGTACTGTTGAATTCAGTTTGCTAGCATTTTAAAGCATATATATGAATTATGTTCAAATATTTAAATAGTTTTAGTGTGATAACAGAGTGATACCAGACTGCAAAGCTGGCAGGTGCTCCCTCTGGGCACCAGGGACATGGGCCTTAGGAAGGGGCGACGACTTGGCCAGAGGGTTCAGTGTTGTGACATAGCTTTCTAAGATACAGATGGTGCACTGCTCTATGCCAGCTTGTCAAAGTGTCTCCTTAAGTGGAGCTGCCTGTCCTGCTCTGTGTGTTCTCACGGGACAACCTTAGAAGCTGGAGGGAGCTAGGAAATGGTGAGCCAGCAAGAGGTAGAGCCAAGATGTTAACACAGATCTCTGTGTCTGCCTCTGCAGCCCAAGATCTAAACCACTGCACTCACTGCTGAGCTCCCCTGGGACATTCTAAACTCACTGGTTCAGGTGGGGTCTGGGGAGCATGCTAAGAAAAAACTCCCCTTAGGATTGTAATTATGCTGTCGAGTGCATTTAAATACATAAATGGACAATTAAAATCCATTAGACATATATAAAGAATCAGCAGCATGAAGGAGAGGAGCCCAGCTGCACAAGACAAGCGAATGACCCCAGTGAGTGAATGGCGGGAGAAGGGAGAGCTTTTTACAAAATTGTGATTTGATCTCCTAGTGAGATTCAAGAGGACAGTGCCTCAATGATTTGTATATAGACTGCTATGAGAAATGAACAATCAGAGAACCAGAGTGACCCTGGATATGAAAAACATGGTTAAGTAAAAACTTAGTAGAGGATGTGTAAATAGTAGGGAAGACACTGCTGAAAAGCCCATCAGTGCACGGGACTGTTAAACCACACAAAACCAAGACAAAGAGTGGGAAGTGGACAGACACAAAGAGTAGAGTGAGGTTTGCTATAACTGTCCTCTTCTGGAGTGGGAACTCCATAAGGAGAAAATAAAGTGGATGGCAGAGAAGCAACACTAAAATTAATTACGGAAGGAAAACATTCTCCTGAGCCAAAGAAAAACACGGATCTTTAGATCAAAGCACTCAGATTCAGATTCTTGAATTCCAAGGGTACTGGCAAATTATTACAAAAGGCAAAAAAACTTATAGACACCGGGGGAAAAAAAAAGGACAGGCGTGGTGTTGTGCACCTGTAGTCCCAGCTACTCAAGAAGCTGAGGCAGGAGCATCGCTTCAGCCCAGGAGTTCAAGACTGCAGAGAGCTGGGATCACACCACTGCACTCCAACCTACTAGATGACAGACAGAGCAGGACCCTGTTTCTTTAAAAAAAAAAAAAAAAAAAAAAAGAAGAAGAAGAAGAAGAAGAAGAAGAAAAAAGATATCTACAAAAGAAACAGTGCTAGAAGTAACATTTTTAGAGTTCTAAAGTAACTATGGGCTGGGCGTGGTGGCTCACGCCTGTAATCCCTGCACTTTGGGAGGTCAAGACAGGCAGATCACTTGAGGTCAGGAGTTCAAGATCAGCCTGGCTAAAATGGCAAAATCCCATCTCT
>NW_012102377.1:1777232-1808829 GCF_000951045.1 Mandrillus leucophaeus
ATATTTAAAAGGCAACAGTCTGTTTTGTATCACTTTATATCAATACACATAAAAAGAAAAATTAAGTGGAAAAAATTTATATTTTCATAGGAAAATATAAATGAACAAAATCAAGTTAAAAACTTAAAAAATAAAGCCAGATCTGTATCTCAGTATAAGTCAAGATAAATTCCCCATGAATTGCAGACATACACAATCCTCCAAAGCCAACAACTAAAAACTAGTGTAAGAAAACATGGGCCAGGTGTGGTGGCAAGTGCTTGTAGTTCCAGCTATTGAGGAGGCTGAGGCGGGAGGATTGCTTGAGCCCAGGAATTCGAGGCTGTAGCGTGCTATAATTGTGCATGTGAACAGTTACTGTACTCCAGCCTGGGCAACATAGCACAATCTCTTACACAAAGAAAAAGAAAATACGGGAGAATATTTTATTTTTGCAGTCTTGGATGGGAGAAGGCTTTTTTCCTTAGCATGATGTCAAAGGTCAGAAACTCAAAAGGAAAATATCAATCATTTTACTACCTTAAGTTTTAAGTTTTCTGCATGAATTCTGGTGGAGAGAAATCTGTGAATATTTAAATACATATACGCTTTGAAATAATAATTCCAGTCTTAGAGAATTTACTTTCAGATATACATACTCACACACTTGTGCAAAGATTTATGTAGAGGCACACCTCATTGTATTGTGTTTGGCTTTATTGCACCTTGCAGATAATCGTGTTTTTTACAAACTGGAAGGCTGGTGGCAACCCTATGTCACACAAGTCTATTGGTATCATTTCTCCAACGGTACATGCTCACTTTGTGTTTCTGTGTCTGCATTTTTAAGCAATATTTTTAAATTAAGGCATGGATATTGTTGTCTTCTCAGACATAATGCTATTGCACACTTAACAGACCACAGTATAGTGTAAACACAACTTTTATATGAACTGGGAAACAAACAAAAAAAAAGTGTAACTTGTTTTATCATGTTATTCACTTTACTATGGAGAACTGGAAATGAATCCACAGTATCTTCAAGATATGCCTGTAAAGATACTGATTTTGACATTGTCTGTAATACTAATAACTTGGAATCAACCCAAATGTGTAAAACTAGTGTGCTGGTTACAAAAATTATGATAAACTCATTTAATGGAATATTATGCAGCCATTAAATAAAACTAGGTCTAGCTATGGAAAGATGCCCATAATATGTAAAAACAAAAGTTGTAATTCCCTGTGTACAGCATAATTTCATTTGTATTTTTTAATAACATGTTTGTATATACGCCGAGAAAACTTTTTTATAACTACTACACTTCTAGGGAGGGGGTATTGGGTGAAATTTGGATGAAAGAAGAAAGGCTAAAGGGAAATGTTTACATTTAACTTCAAACAGAAGTTCATTCGATATATATATATATATATATATATAGTGAACTACATATATAGTTAAGTGAGAATTCTGTGTATGACAAAGTTGGCATTTTAAGTTGAACTATGAACTACTGTTCACTATAAATGAACATATATATAATATATACATATAATTATTTATGACATAAGACACCACAAATAAAGCAAAGAGAGTATTTGTTGAAAATATTTACAACATGACAAGCGGTTAGCAGCCTTAATATGTAATTAGCTATGATGAATCATTAAGAAAAAGATGAAATAAAAAGATGATAATAGCAGCTATGATTTACATAGCAGTTACTGTATGTAGGTTTTAACTGACTTAATTACCCTCATAACCATCCCCTAATGTAGGTACTATTATTTCTCCCAGATCTGAAGAGCTTAAGTCACTTGCTCAAAGTTAAAAACAGCAAGTGACAGTGTAGAAATTCAAATGCACACAGTCTGCTCTAGAACCTAAGGTATATTACTTCTCAATAGACTGAGGGGCCAAAAATACAGAAAGCAACTTATCAGAGAGAACAAAAATGGCCAATACAAAATTTTTCAGTCATATAATAATAATTTTAAAAACCGCATATTTTAAAATATCAGACTGTGAGGAATAATTGGGAGTGCTGGTGTGGAAGAAAAAGTCCTGCTCTGTTACACACACTCTTGATGGGAATGAAAAGTAATATACCTTTTTTGTATCAAAATTGTGTACTATGTATCAGCACAGAAAATGTACACATTCTTTGATTCTATTTCCAGGAAATTATTCTGAGGAAATAATTGGATAAATGAATCAAGATGTATACACACAAGGATTTCCATTCCAGAGTTAAAAATTGGGGGAAAAACTATAAATCACGTATAAATATACACACACACACACATGCACATGCCTACACAGAAACACTGCTTATATCTAGGTTAAGAAAAAACTTGCACTTTCTGCATTTCTGTATCATTTGCTGCTTTTTTTTTTTTTTTTAGGATCAGAGAAATGTGTTGTTTTTTTTTTTTTTTGGAAAATTCAAAAGTACATACTCCCTGCTTCTTAAATACTATCCACGTATTACTTTTATAACCAGAAAAACAGTAAAAAAAAAAAAAAAAAGTGGTAAAGTTTTCATATACACACATATGTATTAAAAATTCCAGAGTTCGGAGACCAACCTAGGTGTGGATGAGCCAGTTATAAGGAGGGACACAGACTCCCTGACCTTTGGATGGTAAAAGCAAAAGTATTAGAGCTTTGTGATATATAAAAGCAACCAAGAAATATCTTGGTTCCTTGAAATCTGAATGCCTATGTGACAGGAAAACAACACTGTCAGTATTTAAAGTGTCTCCACCACCCTATGCTGCTGTTCTCAGGAGTCCTGGGCCCACCAGGGAAGCCTACAAGGCTGTGGTGTGGACTTCCCAGGTATTGCTCCAGGAACAGCCTAGGTCCTGCACAGGTGGGCAGTGAGGGCCGTCTCCATGCCGTTGGACCTGCCCTTCTGCAGCTGCATGAAGGAGATGTCTGCAGAAGCCATCATGTCTCAGACAGTCAGGGCAACTGGATTAGAATCTACTCTAATATTGACCCATGGGATCAAGATCCGAATTACCTGGTTGTTTTTGTTTTGTTTTGTTTTTAGTTTAACAATTTTTAATTTAAAACCTATTTTATGAATAACAGGAACCACATATTTTAGCAAAATGGTTATTCTACTATTTTAGTAAAAATCTGAGATGCAAAGGAAGCTTTCCAACTGGCAAAACCTATTTTCAAGTTTAGAAATATTCTGCTATCAAAAGAAAAATTATCTCCTTGTTAAATTTAGTTCAGGGGTCAGCAAACTTTTTCTGTAAAGAAGCAAATCATAAATATTTTAGGCTTTGTGGCTCATGTGATCTGTATGCACTTACTCAGCTCTGCCACTACAGGGGGAAAGCAGGAATAGATAATATGTATGTAAACGACCGTGGCTGTGTCCCCTAAAAACCTTTATTGATGAAAATAAATGGTGAGTTAGATTTGGTCCTCAGGTTGTAGCATGCTCACTCCTATATTTGAGATTACCAATTTAATTTTATTTATTTATTTATTTATTTTTGAGACGAAGTCTCACACTGTCGCCCAGGCTGGAGTGCAGTGGCATGATCTCAGCTCACTGCAACCTCCACCTCCCAGGTTCAAGTGATTCTCCTTGCCTCAGCCTCCCAAGTAGCTGGGATTACAGGCATGCACCACCACACCTGGCTAACTTTTGTAGCTTTAGTAAAGACGTTTCACTATGCTGGCTAGGTTGGTCTTGAACTCCTGACCTCAGGTGATCTGCCTACCTCAGCCTCCCAAAGTGCTGGGATTACAGGCGTGAGCCATCATGCCTGGCCTAGATTACCAATTTTAGAATTGGTCTAATTTATTATGCTCTTTTTCTCTCCCCACTTATATTACCTATACTGAAAGGGTAGCCTAACGTTTGAGGTTATCTTCTGTGGGGCTGTATGCACAGCCTCTCTACCAAGAAATGATACGTGCCTCAATGCCACTTAATTGTAACTCACTGGGCCATTCTCAGATCTGACAGCAAAAATATGGGGATGTGAAACTCTCAAGCTATGCTTACTGCTTGGCACAGCCACGTGACTGACAGCTGCCACAATCCCTCATACTGCATCTTTAGGCTGCTCAACACACAAGGCTCAGTGTCAGTCCCCTCCTTCAGTTTAAGGGGAAATGGATTTAACTAAAGAGGTAGTATGGAGAGATTTAGAAATAACTCAGGGTGCCAGGCACCTGTAATCCCAGCACTTTGGGAGGCCGAGGCAGACAGATCACAAGGTCAGGAGATCGAGACCATCCTGGCCAACGTGGTGAAACCCCTTCTCTACTAAAATTAGGTGGGTGTGGTGGTACGTGCCTGTAATCCCAGCTACTTGGGAGGCTGAGGCACAAGAATCACTTGAACCCAGGGGCGGAGGTTGCAGTGAGCCAAGATTGTGCCATTGCACTCCAGCCTAGCGGCAGAGCAAGACTCTACCTCAAAAAAAAAAAAAAAAAAAAAGACTCAGAAGAGTCATATATAAGCAGGAATGCAGAATGTGTGCATATATGTGACTGAGGATGTGGGTGTCAGTGTGTGACTGCATTTTGTTGGCAGGATGGCACAGGGGATTCATCCTGTCTCTCTACTGATAACCCAAAAAACGACTGGGAATTCACACAATGGGAAGCCTACCCCAGAAAGCACTTCTCAAAAGAACGGAATGGCTGAGGCAATGTTCACCCACCCAATTCTTCCCATTTAAACAGCATAAACATTGGGGGAAAGAAAGTTTGCTTTAAAAATAAGCAGTCTGTGTAGAGAAAAATTAGGAATCAAAAAAAGCTGTCAAGCATCCTGAGCCCCAATTTGATAATGCATTAATCTTGAATAATGCTTGTGAATGAAAGCAGTAAGTAAAACACTCATAAAATTCACATTTCTTCTGTTATGAACAAATACTTATTGAGAACTTACTAAATACCAGGCATTGTGCTAAGTGTTTAGATATAAACAATGTATGTAATATTTTCTTTTAAAAATTGCCTATTAATAAACAATACATTTGACTTGTAAACATAGGTAGAAGCTGCACATGTATGTATGTAGATATATATCTCTCTAAGAATCATCCAGGTACCCTATATACTTTAACAAATGACCAACACTCAAGAAATGTTCTTATTTGAGCTAACAAGTCCTTTTTTTTAATAATAAATTAGCTTCTAGTTGATGAATTTGCTGTGAGTTTCTTTCTTTGCTAGTTGTGACATACTATATTTAAGAACATGTGTTTAGAGGATGGTTTAATATTAAGTTAGTTGCCCATTAGGAAGAAGTCCTAAGAAATGTTGAGTTCAACCTACATTGGATTCATCTCTACTCGAGCATGGCCTTTAAATGAAAGCTTCCGTTCTGATTCCACATAGCAGAGTCATGCTGCTGCCTGGAGGTGCCCAGCGCATAAGCAAACCTCCACAAGCTGAGCTACTTACAGCGAAGGGGTGGTAGGGGGCAGCGGGGGGAGCTCCGCGGGGCCCTGCTGGTGGAGATAGCACGGACAGTCCTGTTGAAAAGATGCCAAGTGCGCTGAGGTTCAACCCTGGGATCAGATTGGCTTGTTGCTGGGAATAGAAATGGAGAAAAAAGATGAAGGGAGGAGACCAGAGAGGCCCGCACGCCTGGGTCAACCTCCCTCTCTTGTCTGAATGGCACCAGCGTCTCCCAATCAGCTCTGCCCAGGCTCTTCCTACCCTGTATCAGAGGTGGGTGCCACATCTCAACCTGACCATGGTGTTCCTTCAAGGCTTCTCTGCCACCCTTGGGCATGTCTACATATCTTATCATGGAAAATGAGGCTCTTCCTGGGGATGGCAGCCACCCTGTCAGCCTCACCCCTGCTAACCCTTCATCTCCAACCTGGTCAGTCCTGTTCCCTAAATACCTCTGAGCCCCTGCACATGCTATTTATTTCCTAGGCAAGGAAGTGCTTTTCTCCTTTCTCACCTGGCTAAGTCCTACTGACTTGCAGGTTTCACTCGAGCAGAGATGACCCTTCATGCAGGAAGCTTTCTTTCATCCCAAAGCTCAGCTCGAATGCCCTGTCTGTGCTCTCCAGCACTCCTGTTTCCCTATGCTAGCACTCATTACGTGGTATGTGAACAGCTTGTTTAGTTGCCTCTTCCCCTTTCAGTCCAGAATTTCCTTGCAGACAGAGACTGTCTTACTTAGTGTTGTGTTCTCAGTGCCTGGTACATAGTAAGTACTCGATAAATATTCGTTGAATGACTGTTTAAAACAAATTGGATTAACAGTGTTTTCCAACTCTATCCATGGAAAGATCAGATCCTTCACATGATGTAAAGTCCCATATACGTAAACTCCATTATCCAGCTTTGGGATGGTTTACAACTTTGTCTCTCTGCTATTTAGTTGTTGGCTTTGTGATCATCTTGCTTGCTTATTTTACATTTCTACATGGGGATGGTCACACAGGCTGGGGGTGGGTTTTAACCATACAGGTCTTCAGAGGCAGAGGAACGTGGTCACCCATTCCCTGAACATGAAGCAATTTCCTAACATTTTCTATTTTCTTATTTTTGGCTACATTCACTCTGTAACTTGCCTTTTTTTTAAGAACGTTTGGAATAGCAGGGCTCATATCCTTCGTCTTTACCTCATTTTGTCTATAAGATGTGGTAATTTTGTTATTCACCTACCAGTGCATGACTTTGGCACAGACATGAATGAACCTAAGTGGTAAGCTCAGGTGAAGATGTATGAATCACTCAGACCCTTCTGTAGCTTTTCCAGGTGTTCACAGAAAGAGATGTTTATCATAAGATGTCAAGAACCCACAGGAAGATGAGATTGTCAGATGATACTTCCACAAATACATCCAAACATGGGGAGAAGACCACACTGCAGTCTCCTGCTCTAGCTCTTCTCATCACGCCCTATAATTATCACGTGATGTGGGCTGCTAAGGTGGGGGTCGGGGTGAGGTGGGGACAGATTCTGGGCTGCAGTAGAGGGTACAGCAGAAAGTGCTGCAGTGAGGGACTTGGGCTTAACCTATAGAGTGCTTTGTCCACATTTATTTCTCTAGGAAATATTATCAGGTCTGAGATTTGCTTCAAGGTCATCCAACAGGTATGAACAGTGGATGTGGATGAGGATTTAGAGGAAACAAAACAGACGGTGAGTTGATAACTGCAAAAGGTGGATTATGGGTATATGAGGGCTTATTGAAGCATCCTTTTCACTTCTGTATATGTCCGAAAAATCTAATTAAAAAGTGAAAAAATTTACTCCTCTGAGCTGGACTTTTGCTGATGCCCAAATATTTTAAAGGATTTTTTTTTTTTGAATGCCAGATCGGCGTCTCCCCATTAAGAATAAAAATTAGGTAGCAATCACAGGAAGGACAAACCTAATTGAGTCTGCTACAAATACACAGTAAAGGCTCAAGTGGTTGACAACATTTATCAGACAATCTAAAAGTGCGGATCAGCAAGCAAGGGAGGAAAATCAGAAGTTAACTTTAAAGCATGCGTTTTTAAAATTTAAAAAGGAACAGGACAATATTACATAAGGTTCAGAAGGCTACATACATGGAAAAAAATCCCACTTTTCTAACATGCCAGCTATTTTCATTTTTGTATGTAGCCTTCCAGTCATTCTGATCCATGTTATTTTACATAATTGTAACTTTAGTTACATACATTTATATCTTGCTTTTCTTATTTATTAATTATTTAGAGATGGGGTCTCACTCTGTTGCCCAGGCTGGAGTCCAGTGGCGTAATGCCCACTCACTGCAGCCTCAACCCCCAGGACTCAAGTGCTCCTCCTGCCTCAGCCTCTTGAGTAGCTGGGACTACAGATGCATGCCACCACACAGAGTCATTCTTGCTTTTCTTAATAAACATTGTATCATAAGCTTTTCCTTATGTCAGTCTTCAAAGTTATAATTTTAACGTCTTCACATCATGTTGTCCCCTGCACTTATCATAATTTACTAGTTGGTTTCCTGATGATTTTAATGCCTTTATCCTAGGAAGTCAGGAAAAATTCTGCATACCTATCCTAAGGCACTTCCTGATTAGCTGAATGACAATTATTCTTAAGAGAGCCTTGAGCACTACCTGAAAACACATGTGAAAACCAGCAGAGAAGAAAGCATTAGGGACTTACATTAACAGCCAGCATATCATTTTCAAAGGCCTCACGCAGCTTCTTCATAATCTCTATCTCAGCACTGGCACAGGCCTCAACTGTGCCCTTCACAGTGATGGTTCTTTCCGGGTTGTATATGCTCAAATCCTGCAAACTGACCCGTAAGAAGAAAAGACAAATTTTGTTTTCAACAGGAAAAATAAAATGCCAAAAAAAAAAAAGAAAATCACAAACAAGTTTTGGCGAAGAGGGAGAAGACTCAATTCTCTCACAACACACTGTGGTGTAGAACCCCTGCCGTCCTATTTCAAATCTTACTCGTGATTTAGATAACATCCATAGTGAAAAATGTTTACCTGGTAAGTATTTACGTATTTTTTTAAAAAATGATGATGGAGATAATTGTATCACTTATGATTATATTCCCATTTTGGGAAAAGTAGGTGAATGAACTGGACCTATCGAAATGCTCAGGTGTTCCATTATTGGGCATGATTAATCTGAATAAGTGGCTTACGATGAGATTGTTATCTTGGTCCCTGTTTCATGTTCAATTTTCTTCAAATTTCTGCCTTCTTTTCCAATCAGTCTTCCAACCAAGCCATTGTGGGCCAAGATTTTCAGAGGAATCTCTTCGGCTCTAAAAGAGACAAGCAACAAGTGAACACTTTAAGATAGGTATAATGGTTGTCTCCCAAAAACCATTACCTTGCTTTTTTCTTACAAATGGAAGACATTTTGTTCAGGTACCAAGTGACAATGAGATTTAGGAGAGGTCAGGTCCCTTACCGACCCCAGTTCATGAATTTTGATTAACATAAGCCAAACCATGGTAATTCTACTCCCTTGTAGTAACTGGTTGGAAGTGGATCCATGAGGCTGATCTGGCCAATGAGGGTATTACAAGAACTCTATTGGGTGAAGAATGTTCTCCTTGCTCTTAAAAAAAGGTACAAGGGAGAGTGACGTTAGCGAGATGACAGACGAGGAAGCCACAGGTCTCTTTCCCCCTCACAGACACCTCAAATTAACAAGAGATAGACCAGAATGCTTCTGTGAGGACTCTAAAGATCAGCTGAGAAGCTATAATATGAAGTCCACTGTAAACTAAGAAGGCATTCCAGGCTGGGCACTGTGGCTCACGCCTGTAATTCCAGCACTTTGGGAGGCCAAGGTGGGCAACTGCCTAAGCGCCAGAGTTCGAGACCAGCCTTGGCAACACAGTGAAACACCGTCCCTACTAAAAATACAAAATTATCCAGGCATAGTGGTGCATGCCTGTAGTCCTAGCTACTGGGGAGGCTGAGGTGGGACTGCTTGAGTCAGGGAGGCCAAAGCTACCGTGAACCATGATCACACACCTCTGCATCCAGCCTGGGCTACAGAGCAAGACCCTGTCTAAAAACAACAACAACAACAACTACACACACACACACACACACACACACACACACACACACCCACCATATATAGATATAGATATATATAACGTCTTCACATGATGTTGTCCAGTGTACTTATCATAATTTACTAGTTGGTTTCCTGAATATATATATATGTGTGTGTGTGTGTGTGTGTGTGTGTGTGTGTGTGTGTGTGTGTATATATATATTTCCAGCAAAAAAGGTAAGAACATTCACAGTGTTTTCAAGGCCCCACCCCCTACATGGCATACTGAAGAGCAAAGGGGAGGAAACCCTAAAGGCTGGGCTCCTCCTTTGGGATAGAAACAAAGACTGGATTATGCATACAACATTTTGGCTTGTCTGGAAGGTGCCAGAAAAACTGGTTTTTGTGTCACTGACTCAGAGCACTGACAGGATCAGCATCAGAGTTCAGAAGCTGCTGAAAGCAGAGGCAAGCAGCATTCAAGAACTGCAGTTCTACAGTCAGACACCAGAGGGATCAAGAGATTAGAACAGTTTTGAGAGGTCCTAGAACCTCTAGCTAGGCTGATTTCAGGTCTTCCACTGCCCAAAGCCAGTACACAGAGACCCTGAGAGGTGGTTGTTTTTTCAAACGCCCAAATCCCAACAAAAAAATTTACTAGGCATACAAAGAAACAGAGGAACATGACCCAATGAAGGGACCAAAATAAAACTCCCAAAAACTGACTCTAAAGAATACAGATCTACATGCTCCCTGACCAATAATTAAAAATAATTGTAAAGATGCTCAATGAGTATTTTTAGTAAGGACTAAAAACAGTCCCTACTATGTTGCCGAGGCTGATCTCGAACTCTGGGGCTTAGGCAATTGCCCACCTTGGCCTCCCAAAGTGCTGGAATTACAGGCGTGAACCACGGCCCCAGCCTGGAATGCCTTCTTAGTTTACAGTGGACTTCATATTATAGCTTCTCAGCTGACTTTAGAGTCCTCACAGAAGCATTCTGGTCTATCTCTTGTTAATTTGAGGTGTCTGTGAGGGAGAAAGAGACCTGTGGCTTCCTCGTCTGTCATCTCGCTAACATCACTCTCCCTTGTACCTTTTTTTAAGAGCAAGGAGAACATTCTTCACCCAATAGAGTTCTTGTACTGAGCTAAACAAGAACACAGATAGACGACTAAATAAAGTTGGACAAATTATGCATGAACAAAATGAGAGTATCAACAAAGAGACAGAAACTATAAAAAAGAACCTAACAAATTCTGGAGCTGAAAAATACAACTGAACAGAAAAATTTGTTAGAGGAGTTCAACAACAGACTTGACCAGGCAGAGGGAAGGACCAGCAAATTTGAATACAGGTCATTCGAAGTCTTCAAGTCAGAGGATTAAAATAAATAAATACAGTGAAGAGAGACTAGGGACCTATGAGACTTGCCAAGCAGATCAATATAAGCATAATGGGCCTCCCAGAGACATGCCAAGTAGATCAACATAAGCATAATGGGAATCCCAGAAAGAAAAAAGGGAACAAAGGGGCAGAGAGCTTATTTGAAGAATAGCTGAAAAATTCCCAAATATGAAGAATGAAATGTACATACAAATCAAAAATTTTACAGAACTCCAACTGGGACAAATCCACAGAAAACCACACTGACACACATTATAATCAAACTGCCTAAAGTCAAAGAGAGAGTACCTTCAAAGTGGCAAGAGAAAAGCAATTGTGACATACAAAGGAGCTTCCATAACACTATCTGCAGATTTCTTAGCAGAAACTTTGCAGGCCAGAAGGGAGTGGGATGATATATTTGAAGTGCTGAAAGAAAATGCCATCCAAGGATACCATGTGTGGTAAAACTGTCCTTCAAACATAAAGGAGAAATTAGGATTCCCAGATAAAAACTGAGGGACTTTATTACCACTTGACATGCTCTACAAAAAATGCTAAATTCTCTAATTTTCCTTGTGCTGTTGATTTCTGGTTTCATTCCATTGTGATCAGAAAAGATACTTTGTATGATTTCAATCTTCTTGAATTTGTTAAGATTTGTTTTGTATGTTATCTCTCCTAGAGAGTTCCACGTGCACTTGAGAAGAACATATATTCTGCCGTTGTTGGGTGGAATGTTCTCGTATGTCTGTTGGTCTACAGTGTTGTTCCAATTCTATTTCCTTATTGTTCTTCTATCTGGTAGTTTTATCCATTATTGAAAGTGAGGCACTTAAGTTTCCTACTGATATCATGTTGCTAATTATTTCTCCCTTCAGTTCTTTCAAAGTTGACTTCATATATTTAGGAACTCTAAGGTTTGCTGTGTACATATTTATAATTGTTATATCTCCTTAGTGAATTGTTCCTTCAATATTATATAATGTCCCTCTTTGTCTCTTGTAACAGTTTTGTTTTTGGTCTATTCATCTGATATTAGTATAGCTACTCCTCCCTTGTGCTTACCATTTGCATGGAGTATCTTTTTCCATCTTTTTACTTTCAGCCTATATGTGTCTTTATATCTAAAATGAGTCTCTTGTAGACCGCATACAGTTAGATCCTGTTTTTAATCCATTTAGCCAAGAATGTGGAGTTTAATTCATTTGCACTTAAAGTAATTACAGATAGGGAAGGACTTACTTTTGTCATTTTCTTCATTGTATTCTGTATGTCTTGTAGTTTTGTCCCTTCTTTCCTTTCTTCCTGTCTTCCTTTATGTTTTGTTGATTTTTTATAGTGATGTGCTTTGATTTTCTTTTGTGTGTGTTCTTACAGATTTTTTCTTTGTGGATACTATTGCAATTACATAAAACATCTTAAAGTCATAGCATCCTATTTTAAACTGATAACAACTTCACTTCAATTGCATACAAAAACTCTACTTTCACCCCATCCCCAAATACCACAAATTATATCTTCATATGTTTTTATACTCATTAACAAAGATTTATATTAAAAAAAGTTTTTGTCATTTAAATTCTACGCACCAAAATTACTACAGTACAGGTTACTATATTTGTTAATATTTACCCTTACCAGATAACCATATATTTTCATATAGCTTTGTGTTGCTGTCTATCATTCTTTTATTTTATGTTTTATTTTATTGTTTTTTCTTTTTCTTTTTTTTTTTCTTTGAGATGCAGTTTCACTCTTTTTGTCCAGGCTGGAGTGCCATGGCATGATCTCGGCTCACTGTAACCTCCACCTCCCGGGCTAAAGTGATTCTCCTGCCTCAGCCTCCTGAGTAGCTAGGATTACAGGTGTGTGCCACCACACCCGGTTAATTTTGTATTTTTAGTAGAGATGGGGTTTCATCATGTTGGCCAGGCTGGTCTCGAACTCCTGACCTTGTGATCTGCCCACCTCGGCCTCCCAAAGTGTTGGGATTTACAGGCATGAGCCACCGCACCCAGCCCCATCCTTTTATTTCAACTTGAAAAGAACCAAGCCCAAAACCAGCATAAAAATGGCAATAATAAAAATCAGGGCAGAGATAAACAAATACAACCAATAAAACTAAGAGTTGGGTATTTGAAAAGATCAACCAAACTGACAAATCCTTAGCGAGATTAAGGGAAAAAAGAGAACATTCAATAACTAAAATCAGAAATGAAAGAGGGAACACTACTACCAATACTACAGAGAGAAGAAGGATTATAAGAGAATAGTATGAAGAATTGTATGCCTATAAATTTGATAACCTAGAAGAAATGGATCAATTCCTAGAGGAAACACACAACCTACCAAGATTGAATCATGAAGAAATGGAAAGTCTGATCAGACCAATAATGAGAGATAGAATCAGTAATCAACAACCTCCCAACACAGAAAAGCCCAGGACCAGATGGCTTCATCGGAGAATGCTACCAAACATTTAAAGAAGAATTATCGCCAATCCTCCTGAAACTCTTCCAAGAAAATGAAGAGGAGGGAACAGTTCCAAGCTCATTCCATGAGGCCAGCTTTACCCTGATTCCAAAGCCAGACAAAGACAACCCAAAAAAAGAAAACTTCAGACCATTATCTCCGATGAATACGGATGCAAAAATCCTCAACAAAATACTAGCAAATCAAATTCAGCATATGAAAAGGATTATATGCCACGATCAAGTGGGATTTGTTCCTGGAATGGAAGGTTTGTTCAGCATACAAGAATCAATTAATGGAGAGCTGGGCGCAGTGGCTTATGCCTGTAATCCCATCACTTTGGGAGGCTAAGGAAGGAGGATCACTTGAGGCCAGGGGTTCAAGACCAGCCTGGGAAACGTAGTGAGACCCCATTTCTACAAATATTTTTTTAAAAATCAATCAATATAATAAATCACATTAATAGAATGAAGGGGGGAAAAAAACACATGATCATGTCATTAGAAAAAGCGTTTGACAAACTTAACAGCCTTTCATGATAAAAACACCCAACAAAATTAGGAATAAAAGGAAATTACCTCAACATAAGAGCATTTATGAAAAGGCCACAGCTAACATCACACTCAGTGATGAAAGACTGAAAGCAAAGCTTTTCCTCTAAGACCAGGAACAAGGCAAGGATGCCCACTCCTGTCCATTTCTATTCCACATAGTACTGGAAGTCCTAGCCAGAGCAATTAGGTACAAAAAAGAAATAAAAGGCATTCAAATTGGAAAGAAAGACATAAAATGATCTCTATTCACAGATGACATGATTTTATATGTAGAAAGCCTTAAAGACTCTACAAAAAAAAAAAGTTAGAATAAACAAATTCAGCAAAATTGCAGGATACAAAAATCAATCAACATGCAAAAATCATTTACATTTCTATACACAACAATGAACAATCTGAAAAGGAAGTTAAGAAAACACTACCACTTACAATAGCATCAAAAAGTATAGTATAGAATACTTAAGAATAAAACTAACCAAGGAGGTAAAAGACTTGTACACTGCAAACCACAAAAGGTTACTGAAAGAAATTTGAAGGCACGAATAAATGGAAAGACATCCTGTATTCATGGATTGGAATATTTAATATTGTGAAGACGTTCATACTACCAGATTCAATATGAGCTCTATCAAAATCACAGTGGGCATTGTTTGCAGAAATACAAAAATTCATATGGAATCTCAAAGGACCATGAATAGCCAAAACGATTTCGAAAAATAAGAAAGTTGAAGGGCTCAGACTTCCCGCTTTCAAAATATATTACAAAGTTACATAATCAAACAGCATAGTACTGGTATAAAAACAGGTAAATAGACGAATGAAATAGGATAGAAAGCCCAGAAATAAATCCTTACGTATAGTCTCCAGTGATTTTTGATAAGGTGCTGAGACTACTAGTTAGGGAAAGAGCAGTCTATTCACCAGATGGTGCTGGGGAAACTGGACATACACATTCTTCATTGAAGAATGAAGTTGAACCATTATTTTACACCATAAACAAAAATTAACTCAAAATACGTTAAGGACCTAAACATACGACCTAAAACTATCAAACTCCTAAGAGAAAACACGGGAAAGCTTTACGATATTGGACATGGTAAAGACTTCTTGGTTTCACCATGATACCAAAAGCATAGGCAACAAAAGCGAAATTAGACCAGTGGGAGTACATCAAACTTAAAAACTTTTGTGCATCAAAGGATATAATCAACAGAGTGAAAGGTCAATCCATGGGATGGGAGAAATATTCACCAATCATTTATTTGGTAAGGGGTTTGCTATGGTTTCAAATTCCCCTCAAAACTCATGTTGAAATTTAATTGCCACTGTAACAGTGTTGAAAGATAGGACTTTTAGGAGGTGATTAGGTCATGAGTACCTTCATGAATGGGTTAATGCAGTTATCACAGAGTGAATTCGTGGGCTGAGGGTGAGTTTGGACCTATTTCTTCTCTCTGTCTCTTGCACTTGCTTCTGCCTCAGGCTTTCCACCATAGGATAACCCTCACCAGATGCTGACACCACGCTCTTGGATTTCCCAGAACCATGAGCCAAATAAATTTTGTTCTTTATAATTTATCCAGGCTTGAGTATTCTGTTATAGCAGCACCAAATGGACTAATATATAGTTAATGATCAAGAATAAATAAAGGACTGCTACAACTCCTATAACAAAAGAATGAAATACTTCAATTAGAGAATGAACAAAGGATTTGAATAGACATTTCTCTAAAGATGATATACAAATGGTCAATAAATAAATAAAAAGATGCTCAATATCACCAATCATTAATCATCAGAGAAACAAACACAGATCAAGACCACAACGAGCTGTCTGTCACCTGGTACCTATTAAGATAGCTGTTATTGAAGTAACAGAAAATAACAGGTGTTGGGGAGAACACAGAGAAACTGAAACCCCTGTGCACTGTTGGTGGGGTTGGAAAATGGAGCAACTGCTATGAGAAAAAGTACGAAGCCTCCCCGCAAAAAATTAAGAGCAGAACTACCATATGACCCAGCAATCTCACTTCTTGGCACATATCCACAAGAATTGAAAAGAGGGTCTTGAAGAAATATTTGAAAACCTATGTTCATAGCAGCATTACTCATAATAGCCAAGAAGCAGAAGAGCTCAAAATGTCCATCACCAGATGAACAGATAAACAAAATGTGGTATATACATATACTGGAATGTCATTTGGCCATAAAAAGGAAGGAAAACTTGTTACATGCTATAACATGGATGAACCTTGAGGACACTATGCTAAGTAAAATAAGCCAGTCACAAAAGAATAATAGTATATGATTCTACCTATATGAGGTATCTAGAGTAGTCCAATTCACAGAAAGAAGTGGTGATTACCAGAGGCTGACGGGAGAGGGAAAAAAAGAGTTGTTTAATAGGCACAGAGTTCCAGATTTACAAGATGAGAAGGTTCTGGAGATCTGTTTCACAGCTATGTGAATATACTTAAGACTACCAAAAAGCACACTTAAAAATGATTAAGATAGTCATTTTTTTTTTTTTTTTTTCTGAGATGGAGTCTCGCTCTGTCACCCAGGCTGGAATGCAGAAGTTCACTCTCGGCTCCCTGCAACCTCTGGCACCCGGGTTCCAGCGGTTCTCATGCCTCAGCCTCCCGAGTAGCTGGGACTACAGGCATTCGCCCCCACACCTGGCTGATTTTTGTATTTTTAGTAGAGATGAGGTTTCACCATGTTAGCCAGACTGGTCTCGAACTCCTGACCTCAAGTGATTCACCTGTCTCGGCCTCCCAAAGTGCTGGGATTATAGGTGTGAGCCACCATGCCTGGCCAAGATGGTAAATTTTATGTTATAGTTATTTAACCACAACTTTTAAAGAAGTTTTCTGAAAAAAGGACACAAGGAAGGGATGCCCTCTCCCTCAATTTGTAACTTTTTATGGAGATGCACATCTGAAATCACTATAGCCATCCTATTATTACCAAGGGAACGTGAGACATGCTGAGGAACGTAAAGCAGAAAAATGTCCTGGGTCTTTGGGCCCATGATTCAACTGACCTTGGATCCGTGTGCCTCAGGACTTCTTGTTCTGTGACATGACATCCTTTTCTTATTGGTTACACCACTTGTATTTTCCGTTGCTTGAGACCAAAAGCATCTAACTGATTGCATTACTACTGCCTCAAAATAAAGGGGGTGCTTGAAGAAGCTCCATTAGAAAGTAACTTTCAGAGGGCAGGCATTTTTGTCAGCTTTGTTCACTGCTGAGTTCCTGGCACATAAAATAGTGCCTGGCACATAGTGAGTGCTCAATAAATATTTGGTAAACGAACAAAAAGAAAGCTTAGGATCTCTGTTCTCCTATATCTTCTACCTCTTATTCAGTTCCTTCAGGGCTCTGTCACCTACACAGGGAGGCCTTCTCTGAAACCCTCAAATCTTTGTCCCCCTAAAACCCTCATTAGAACCTCCAGTTACATGTCATCATTGGATACTACATTTTTCCACTGTAGCATTTCTTTTTTTTCTTTTCTTTTCTTTTTTTGAGATGGAGTCTCGCTCTGTCACCCAGGCTGGAGTGTAGTGGCACGATCTCGGCTCACTGCAACCTCCACCTCCCAGGTTCAAGTGATTCCCCTGCCTCAGCTTCCCAAGTAGCTGGGACTTCAGGCATGCACCACCACACCCAGCTAATTTTTGTATTTTCAGTAGAGACAGGATTTCACTATATGTTGGCCAGGCTGGTCTCGAACTCCTGGCCTCAAGTGATGCGCCTGCTTCGGTGTCCCAAAGTGCTGGGATTATAGGTGTGAGCCACCGCACCTGGCCTCACTGTAGCATTTCTTATAGCTGCACTTAATTATTTACTGGCATAATTACTCATTATTTGTTTAATGACTCTCTCTCCCACTGGACTGCTCCATCAAAGCAGGAACCAACGGGTGAAAAAATGGTACGTGGGGAAGGAAAAAAAAAGCAGGAACCAAGTCCTGCTCATGGTTGTAGCCTCAGCCTCCAGCAGTGATTAGCACAGCGCAGGCACTTAAAAATTTTTTTTTCTAAGATATTCAAACTCTATCTTGGCTCTACATGAAAACATAAAAATCCAAGTTGTAAATTAGTCTTTTTGACTAATTTAGAATTTTATTAAGTTGTTTGCACCTAGGTTGAAGAATCAAGGAAGGTGGCTGGGCGTGGTGACTCACGCCTATAATCCCAGCACATTGGGAGGCCAAGGCGGGTGGATCACCTGAGCTCAGGAGTTCGAGACCAGCCTGGGCAACATGGTGAAACTCTGTCTCTACTACAAAAATTAGCTGGGCGTGGTGGCAGGCGCCTGTGATCCCAGCTGCTCAGGACTCTGAGGTAGGAGAATTGCTTGAACCCAGGAAACAGGAGGTTGCAGTGAGCCGAGATTGTCCACTGCATTCCAGCCTGGGCGACAAGAGTGAAACTCCATTTAAAAAAAAAAAAAAAAAAAAAAAAGAATCCATAAAGGTATTACTTACTAAGTTCCCAGGAACTTGGATGAGAAATGTCTTTTTCAAATTAAGCTGTGGCATTTGGGGGATTTCAAAAGCCCCAGTAGAATAAATATTTCATAATAGAAAGGATAGAGTCTCTTATGAAATCTAAGAATAGATTTGTAATGTTCTTCTTTTAAGGACCATTTTCATCTTCTTGGTTTTGGAACACTCATGTTTGACATTATTTGATTCATCTCTCACTACTTCTCTATAAAACTGCCACTGCTACCCACAAACAGATTTTGCCAAACTGAAAATCTCCTTTTTCTTTTTTTAGGGACAGGGTTGTGCTCTGTCACCCAAGCTGGAGTATGGTGATGCAATCATAGCTCATTGCTCACATTCTTGGGCTCAAGCAAGGCTGCTGCAGCCTCCTGAGGAGCTGAGACTACAGGTATACGCCACCATACCCAACTAATTTTTTAAATTTTTTGTAGAGATGGAGGTCTCACTATGTTGCCCAGCCTGGTCTCAAACTCCTAGCCTCCAGCGATCTTCCTGCCTTGGCCTCCCAAAGCACTGAGATTACAAGTATGAGTCACTGTACCCAGCCTGAAAGTCTATTTTTATTGTATTATCTATTCCATCACCACTCATTCATTTATAATACAAAGTTAATTTGTTTGGTAAGAACTGTATTTGCCATTCAAACTGGGACAACCCTCATTACACTGTGGAATCCTGTAATTACTTCATAAAATAAGGGGAAAGGGCTGGGCACGGTGGCTCACGCCTGTAATCCCAGTACTTTGGGAGGACGAAGTGGGCAGATCATTTGAGGTCAGGAGCTCAAAACCAGCCTGGCCAACATGGTGAAACCTTGTCTCTACTAAAAATACAAAAATTAGCTGGGCATAGTGATGCACACCTGTAATCCCAGCTACCCGGGAGGCTGAGGCAGGAGAATCACTTGAACTCAGGAGGCGAAGGTTGCAGTGAGACGAGATTGCACTACTGCACTCCAGCCTGGGGCAACAGAGTGAGACTCTGTCTCAAAAAAAAAAAAAAAAAAAAAAGGGAAGTTGGGAGGAAGGAGTGGAAGAAGAATAAAGCAGCCATGTGGAAACTAGTTTCTACTACTTAAGGAAATGTAATGCAATGTTAACAGTGTAAACAGTTTAGAAGCACGGTGGGAGAAACCTTTTCCAGGACAATAAATGATAGCTTTGGTGACAACATACATTCTACACTTGTAGTGTCCAATACGATGGACATTAGCTATATACACAGCTAGTGAACTTTGAATGAGTAAAAATAAAACACTCAGTTCCTCCACTGTACTAGTCACATTTCAAATACTCAACAGCAACATGTGGCTAGTGGCTGACCTGTTGCACAGGGCAGATATAGTTCTATCATTGCAGAAAGTTCTATTGGACAGCATGAGTCTATGTGTTCCTCCCAATAATTACTATCAATGGGTGATAGAAGCATTAAAATCACCGAGAGAGACACGCAAGTGGAGAGACAGCCATACTGTAAATGCAAAAGATCTACTTCCCACTGCATTCTACTTGGGAATAAATTTCTTAAACATATTCCCTCCCTGCCTCCGTTACTGAGTAACAGATTTGGAGTTTTTAAAAAAAACCTCTTTGGTTAAATGAGGGAGAATCTACTCTTTTTCTCTGTTGAGTGATCTGGGCATTGAATGCAAACTTACAGTTTGGTCTCATCTGCCTCTTTCTGCATGATTTCAAGAATCATGCGGCATGCTTCAGAAGTCCCCTCTGGGGTGGCATGGATGGTGACAGGCTTCTCTGCAGCTCCAGAGTTCTCTTTTCTATGGATGTCTACCCTGTAGGAAAAGAATCAGGAGCCATGATTACAAGGTCATCTGGATAGGACCCTAGTCCCAAGAAAGCGTCACACCAGCCAATGTACAGCAAGGACACAGACAGACAAGGAGGCGTCATCAGCACGTTTGCAATCAATGCCATTCTCCAAGAAGGAGGCAAGCAGTGCAAGGGGTCTTGTGCCAAATTTTAATTATTTGCAGCTCCATTTAGACGGGAACGGTTCTTACAGGAGTGCTGTAGGACAAAGGCACTAAGCCAACTCAGTAATGAAGCCAGTTTGGTAAATGAAGTATTTTGTGTAGTCTTTCAAATGACTGCAGAAGTGAAGAGTAAAGTGAGAAGGATAATACTGCACATTGGCACAGTGCCGGTCTCTGAACTGATTGCAGCTTTTAAAAGCCATATGTTAATCCAAATCCAAACACCAAATTCAAGCAAGCTTTATATATTTGAGTGTGGATAGAAAACAGAGGCATGCCCTCTCTCTGCCTCTCTAAGTTTTTGGTTTCCTTTCCATTGGCAGCCTGCCATTAAGACTAATGGCTCAAAAGCTTGATGACTTTATCAGACTTCTTTGGGTAGCTGCGGTCCTACCTGTTTTTGTTAACTTTCAAAATTACATACTTGATTATATCCTTTTTACTCTGGCTGTGAGAAAGCCTAGAGCCAAGTCTTGGTTGACTTCTAAAAAATGGGCACACTTTGAGAGCTAACCCCACTTCTATTTAAACTTGTTACATTTTTTTTCTCAAGCCACCTTAAACGATTTTTGGAACAAAAAGACATAAATAAAAGTCACTTTCACAGTGAACTTGGAGGGAAAGCCAGGGCTGATTTAAAAATAAAAGGAATACCAAACAGTGACCTCCCTCTCTATTTCTTCACTTCTCTCCTAAGATGCAGCACTGCAGACTCATCCATATCAGTGTCTATTATTTGGGGATATATAAGACATTTTGAAGAAAATAGCATTTCTCTTTCAGGTTACAAGACACTCACTGAATGACCCGAATAAAGTGCACTAGCCCATGTAAATAATTACTATGTGTCAGTAATTGGGTGCTTTGCAATTTAAGTACTTTCATATTAATTATTTCACTCAATCTGCCTGATTATGCTAATTGTCATAATAATCCTGGCAAAACAGACAGGAACCCTCTATTTATTTATTTATTTATTTATTTATTTAGAGATGGCGTTTCACTCTGTTGCCCAGGCTGGAGAGCAGCGAGCAGCCATCTTGACTCACTGCAACCTTCACCTCCTGGGTTCAAGCGATTCTCCTGCCTCCGCCTCCCAAGTAGATGGGATTACAGGCATGAGCCACCGTACCTGGCTAATTTTTGTATTTTTAGTAGAGATGGGGTTTCACCATGTTAGCCAAGCTGGCCTCGAACTGCTGACCTCAGATGATCCCCCTACCTTAGCCTCCCAAAGTGCTGGGATTACAGGGGTGAGCCTCTGTAATACAGAGGGTGCCTGGCCTGAACCCTCTTTTTATAGAAGAAGCAAATGATGCTTAGAGAGGTTAACATCTTTTCCAACATCATAAAACCATTTAAAGTGCTACAACTTGAACGTGAGTCTTTGTTTTCAAGTCCTAAGCTTGCTTTATTACATCATGCTACAGTCTTAGAAGGATATAAAAATCAACAACTCCACAAGACATTTTATTCACTCCAACTCTTATAACCAGTTTAGTCTCCCTGAACAGAGAGGAAACTAAACAGAAGGCCAGTGTGCTTTATTTCTTGCTTGACGTGGCAGTGACTCACCCACTTCTTTGTGAGACTACCTATGTGGTCACAAAGAATGGCCACCCTCAGGGATCTGACTCAGGGGAAGAGGAAGAGCTATGATGAGTGGGTTCTAGGATCCCGCAGAGCTCTACACCTCTGCTTTTGTAGAAATCGATGCATCCATAAGCATCAGTTCGCTTACAGGAACAGTCCTGGCTGTGAGGTTATCAGTACCCTCTTTATGAACCTTTAGCCTCTCAGCATGAAAGCTTATCACAGCCCCCAGCTTGATGTTAGTCTGTTAGTAGTCCTGTTGAAAGAAGCCACTGTTTCTGACAGCACAGCCCCCCACTGCTGATGTAAGCAGTTGTGACCTAAGAGTGGCTGAGACCCACCAGCACGCAGGGGACCCCTCAGAAGGAAGCAAAGGAAGCCCCAGAGGCACGTACCGGGACTGGGTCTGCTTAGTGATGTTCTTTATGGTCAAGCCCTCCTTTCCGATGATGGCACCAACAAACTGGGTGGGGACCAGGATCCGCAGCGGGAAATCAATCTGTCTGGCCTGAGAAGTGCCCCCAGGGGCGTGGCCTTGCTCCCGGGAAGAGTGGTCCCCACGCTGGGCTCGCTGAGGGGGCGAAGGGGAGCTCACCTCTTCATCCGGGATGTAGGAAATCTTGAAGGAGTAGTTCTCAAACTGATGCCCGCTAAGCTTCTCCATGGCTCTGAAATGCAGCAGGAAGGGGAGCTTCATCAGAAACCAACATCAAGAAAGATCCTCCTGCAAGACTGGTTCATTCACTCCCCATTTAATAGGCACCTATATAGGTGCCATGCCAGGCACTGAACATACAGTGGTGAGCAAGACAGACACCATCGCCACTTCCTCAGGGCTTGCGGTTAACAGTTAAACAAGTAATCACAATGGATCAGCCTGGTCAGGCTTCATATCCAACATTGCAGCCTGGTTTCTCCACCACTCCAAGGCCATTTCCCCCTTATCAAAAACTCTTATAAATATCAGCATAAAATTATGACTCATTTCTTCTCATTTTAATTATCATACATATTATTGAAAATTCATAAATATGTAGGTGCAAATAAAATCCTAATCCGCTATCTTTACTGTCTTTCTTAAATATAAACATATTATTGTTTATAAAAATGGGTTAATATTGTACATACTATTTTCTAACCTTTAAAAAAAATTAATATTCTAAACACTTTTTAATGTCATTAAATACCTTTCAGTATAATTTTCTCACACATGACTCAACTGCAGTATCAGTATACTTTTTAATGACTGTTTAACATTCTATTGATTCACCATAGTTTTTGCAACTGATCCTTTATAGTTAGATATCTGTTGTGTCCAACTTTTACAGTTACATACAGTGTCACCATCGACATTTTAGCAACTACAACTTTGCACAGAGGACAAATTCCTAGCAGAATTGTTAAGTATTGCCCAGTGGTCCCCTGGAATGGTTTCAACATTTATGATCCCATAGCAGTTTAGGAGACAGCATTTGTATCCTCGAATCTTCAAATGCACAGAGTGCTGTTATTTAAAGATATTTATCAATTTGATAGGGGATAAATGATACACCACTATTATATTCTTAAAATGACATATGAAGTAGAATATCCTTTTTAGTATATTTTTAGCAGAATTAACCCAATTTTACTAGGTTAATGTTTAGGACTTGTAAATTTATTATGAAAAAGCACCTTTTGAATTTAATAAAAGCAATAAAGTAATATCATGTACAGAGGTCCACCCAAGCAGCAGCTAGATAAGGGCTGTGGACTTCAGTTGTTGGTATATCTCCACTTACAAATGTGTACAAGGTAAAGTTAACACTAAATGAACTATTACCTTTTTTTTTTTTTTTGAGACAGAGTTTCGCCCTTGTTGACTAGGCTGGAGTGCAATGGCACAATCTCGGCTCACTGCAACCTCCGCCTTCCAAGTTCAAGCAATTCTCCTGCCTCAGCCTCCCGAGTAGCTGGGATTACAGGCATGCGCCACCACACTCGGCAAATTTTGTATTTTTAGTAGAGACGGGGTTTCTCCATGTTGGTCAGGCTGGTCTTGAACTCCCGACCTCAGGTGATCCGCCCATCTCAGCCTCCCAAAAGGCTGAGATCACAGACATGAGGCACTATGCCAGGCCTGAATTATTACCTTTTTCAATGCAAAATTAACATTTTGAAAACTAGCAGTATGAAAATGGATTAAATATCTTTGTATATTGAAAAAGAACACTATAATCCTGGGATGTATAGCGAAGGTTATGCCACATCCATAAAGCAAGACCAAATGTGACCATAATTCTAGTTATAATAACCTGACAGGTACTTTAAGGACCTCCTACAGAAAAGGAACTTGTTTTTGTTGGTCTTTTAGAGATAGTGGTCTCACTATTTTGCCCAGGCTGGCCTCAAACTCCTGGTTTCAAGTAATCCTCACCCTCCCAAGCAGCTGGGATTATAAGCATGTGCCACCACATCTGGCTGCTGCTGCTGAGAGGCAGCATCTCAATCTGTTGCCCAGGCTGGACGGTAGTGGTGCAATCACAGCTTACTGCAGCCTTACCATCCTGGGCTCAAGTGAGCCTCCTGCCTCAGCCTCCCAAGTAGCTGGGACTATAGGTGTAAGCCACCATTCCCAGCTAATTTTTAAAATTGTTTTTGCAGAGACCAGATCTCCCTATGTTGTCCAGGTTGGTCTCAAACTCTTGGGTTCAAGCAATCCTCCGGCCTTGCCCAAAATGCTGGGATTACAGGCATGAGCCACCAAGCCTGGCCTCATTGTATTTTAAGAGACTTGATCTCATGTCCATTAATAGCTAAGCTCAAAATTAACCATCCCTGAAGTAATGAATGTGCACTGGAAAGAGGATGGGGATCGGAGAAAAGAACTCAAACCAGGTGCTACTGATCAATCACTCTCAAGACAATTCTCTCAGCTGCTGCTGTCACTGAGGTGGATTCCCTCTTAATGTTACACACACAAGATTGATGTTTTGGTATAGGCTTGTGTTGGTTCCTCATGGTGCATGGAGGAAACTCTAGGTAAAAGTGGTCCCAAGTGTTTGGCAAAGCAGAGTCTAGGGGACACAGTGTCACAGATATGGTGCCCTCTATTCCTGATCATGTCAAGACACAGCTCCCATCTTGGTTTTGATGCCAAGGCTCAACATTTTTCAAGTCTCTACACAGTCCACAAATATCCTGGTGTGAATGTCCTGGAGCTCCACTGACATGTCAAAGATGGCAGGAACACCCTGGAGCCCTACCAACATGTCAAAGGTGGCTCAGACGCCGTGGAGCTCCATGGATACATCAAAGGTAGCAGATATCCAGCTCACAGATCTGCATCTTTTTAGAAAACATTTAAAAACACAGAACTCAATGGAATTCAAAGATGAAAACAAATAAATTTAAACAGAAATAAGCCCAAATCTGCTTACATTTTTGCTTCTTCCCTTGTTGCATACGTGACGTTGACAACGGCGGTTTCTGTGTCTGTGTTGACTAGGGAAAAAGCAAAAACTACACTGTCATAGGAAAAAGCACTGTCACCCTCTGGCTTAATGTAAACAGACAAACTTTAGAGAAAAACGCATAAAAACCCTCATCACACTGGCTCCATAGTTATCTGAATGTCTGTGTTTATTCATCTGAGTTCACAGTAATTTGTAATCAATTGTACATAACACATTCGTGATCAATCGTATAAACAACTCAGAACCGTATTTTCCACATATTGTATAAACACTTTTATACGAATATTTTGTATCAGTACATTTTCTTTGTATCTTTTATTTCTAATGTCTATATAAAATTGCAATGAGTCAAATGTACCATGACGTGCCTAACCACTCCCCAATTGTTGGCAAGTAGGCTGTTCCCACTATTTGCTATTCTAAATAGTGTTGCTAAAAATCACCTTTGTTGCAAACATTACTGGATTGTGTGTTCTTCTGAATTACTTCTTTAGGCTAAAATCACAGAAGAAAAGTAATGCAGTGAAAGAACACGATGATTTTTTTTTTTTTGAGACAGAGTCCTGCTCTGTCGCCCAGGCTGGAGTGTAGTGGCGCAAACGAGGCTCACTGCAAGCTCCAAGCTCCGCCTCCCGGGTTCACGCCAGTCTCCTGTCTCAGTCTCCCAAGTAACTGGGACTACAGGTGCCTGCCACAATGCCCGACTAATTTTTGTATTTTTAGTAGCGAAGGGGTTTCGCCATGTTAGCCAGGATGGTCTTGATCTCCTGACCTCATGATCCGCCTGCCTTGGCCTCCCAAAGTGCTGGGATTACAGGCGTGAGCCACTGTGCCCAGCCGCCACGATGCTTTTTAATGCGTATTTTCAGACTGGTCTCCTAGAAGTTTGTATCAATTTATTGCATCACTATCAAAGTATGAGTTTTAATTATAATTTGCATTAATTCTTAAATAATTGGACATACATATAAAACAATAAGAAAATGTTTTAATTTTAATTATTCATTCATTGACAAGGTTGAACCATCACTATTTTTGTTTCCCTTTGACTGAACTTTTTGACTGTGTAAATTAAATCTAATAAATAAAACCGACAATTCTAATTTCCTTGGCTAAAAGAGAAAAGTATAAACTCTATGACTGGCCAATAAGGGATTACTCTTGTGAACTGTCTTATCATAGATCATAATTTCTTGCTTCTTCTTCTATAGTTAGAAATTAAAAATAAATTCAAATGCCAGAGAAAACTGTCTCAATCCAAGCCAGTAAACTTAAACACCAAAAATATATGTTTCCCAAAACAAACACAGGTGACTAGATCAATTCTTCCCTTTAAGACATTTAAGCTGTTGGGAGTCTGGAGTTAACAACAACATAAAGTTAATAAGAATTCAAGAAAATTATGATAAAGCTGCTGTCCAAAGTAATAATAAAACTGTATAATGTACGATTCTTTACCCTGGACCCATGCTTGAGCTTCAAGAATTCGATAAACCCCTCCAAAATGATTCAAACTGGTGGAAATGTGAATTTTTCTGGTTATTTTATAAGATTTGCAAAGGGACCTGAGACTCCAAAAAACTTAAGGACTACTGTTAAAAATACTGTTTGTTAAATAACTTTAAAGTAGTTGCAGCCTTTATGGGTTGCAGGGAGCTGTATGTAATGCTCAGAAAGAGCTGCCACTGAGAATGACATGCATAAACCCGAGCCCAGCCCTGGCCTTTGCCTGGAGTGTCCATAGCACACTTTAATTAACACTTAACCCAGAAAAGTCCTCACAGTGCAAAACAGGGGAGATGCAGCCCATAACTGTCCTCTCTCACTGCTGACACAGAGAATGCTACAAAGGTTTCATATTTGCTGCTTTCTAGTGCTACAGATGAGACTGTAGACTCCCAGAAAGGGCTGGGTTTGAACCTCCTGAATAAAGCTATCCATTAGAATTCTCAGATTCTGTGGTCACTTCTTAGTCATATTCTCTGTTCTTCAAAGATGTTAGTCTTCAGGAAATCAGGCAGTTCTTTCATTCTGCGACGAGCTAAGCTCCATTCAAATAATTTATTTCACTGGACATGAAAGTTCTATAAAGTTACCTAAAACTCTACTGAAAATATTTTCCTGCTGAATCAGGAATCACTCATGTAACAGGACAAAACAATAGCCCAACAGTTCTATCCTGTTGTTGTTAGGCAGCTAGAAACTGGGGGTTCTCTAGGGCCCAGCTGCCCTGGGAGCTGTAAACTGCTCCAGGGACCTGGAATATATTTTTCTTGTGTAGCATTGTCCTGAGTTTATAATATAATCTTAATTAGTAACTTTTACAGGTTCATATCTGCAAGGCCACATTGCCTACAACATCCAATCACTACAATGTCTTCTTTTCTGCCGGGCATGGTGGCTCACGCCTGTGATCCCAGCACTCTGGGAGGCCGAGGTGGGTGGCTCAGTTGAAGCCAGGAGCTTGACGCCAGCCTGGCCAACATGGTGAAACCCCGCCTCTACTAAAAATACAAAAATTAGCCAGTCATGGTGGCACTCACCTATAATCCCAGCTACTAGGGAGGCTGAGGCACGAGAATCGCTTGAACCCGGGAGGCGGAGGTTGCAGGGAGTGGAGATCGTGCTCCTGTGCTCCAGCCTGGGCAACAGAGTGAGACTCCGTCTCAAAAAAAAAGAGATAGTCTCCTTTCCATGTTGAAGGAAATAAGAACTAAGAAATAGAATCCTTGTAATCATGTCTTCTTTCTGAGCTCTTTCCCTTCACCTTTGGGCATGGGCAGGCAGCAGCATGGAACTGAATAATATCTGAATAATTACTGCTTTTAAACTATTGAACTGGCAGAATAGATCACATACAAGAAAATGGGTTATTTGCCATTTTTCCTAAGTGAACTTGAACAATCCCTTAAGCTTATGTATGACTCTGCTGTCTACGAACGCCTTACACAGGTTCTCTTTGGGTGCCACAACTATTCGGTGATACAGGAAGGGTAGAAACTTTTCTCTCAATTTTACACTTGTGCATACTGAGTCAGTGAGGTTAAGTGACTTTTCCAAGGGTTTGCAGTCAGTAAATGACTGAATTTACACATTCTGTTTTCTAGGTCAAGTCAAAAATAATCTTGATCACGTATTATTGCCTGTCACGTCAGGAGTTTGGAATCTACTTCTCTGGGACTCTTAAAGAGCTACGTAAGATAACAACTTTAGGTACCATTGTTTTCCTTTTAAAAATCACAGTATTTCATGCTTTAGAAGATAAAAAAGAAGCTGGCAGGAAGAAAAGTATCTTCTGAGCATTTTCAGCACCGTTCCTGAGACAGGTGTTCTCAAACTTGAGTGTACACAAAAATCACTTCGGGGTTTTTTTTTTTTTTTGAGACGGAGTCTCACTCTGTCGCCCAGGCTGGAGTGCAGTGGTGTAATCTTGGCTCACTGCAACCTCCACCTACTGGGCTCAAGCGATTCTCGTGCCTCAGCCTTCCAAGTAGCTGGGATTGCAGGCATGCACCACCATACCTGGTTAATTTTATATTTTTAATAGAGATGGGGTTTTGCCATGTTGGCCAGGCTGGTCTCGAACTCTTGGCCTCATGTGATCTGCCTGCCTGGGTGTCCCAAAGTGCTGGGATTATAGGCATAGGCCACCACGCCTGGCCTCGGGTGCTTTTTTAAATATAGATTCAAGAGCTCTTCCCTGCAAGACTCTTACTCAGTAGGTCTACAGTAAGCCCTAGGAATCTGCATTTCACAAGCACTTCAAGGGATTATTGGTATAGGAGTCCTATTCGTTGGGTAACACTCAGTCCAAGACATTAGGGATCTGTTTCTCTTATCCAGGAAAAGGAAAGTAGCAACAGTGTAAATCCAATTACTCCTAAGTGAATTAAGCTTACCCTAGCCTAACAGCACTTGAGTACACTGCACAGTATATGAGAAACAGCTTGTAAATAATATTCCTCGAAAAGGCAAACTATATAGACATAGACAGAGACAGGTATCTCTAACACATAGATGTAAATACATATACTCTAGGAAGTTTATTTCAAAGAAATATGAACTTAGTATTTCTCCCTGGAGTTGACCTAATCTATAAGAAATAACAGGTAATATCTCACTCCAAAACCAGGCTAACTTCCTCAGTTATTACCTTGTTCCACATTCTCCACTGTCCCATATTGAGCCAAAAGTCCATCCAACACCTAAAAGAGAAAGCTTCCATGTCAGAATGGGGAGGCAAGATCATACGTACAAAAAACACTACAGTGATATCCCCCCGCAAATGAATTAAAGAAAAATAAAAAGATGGTTATAGGAATAATCTAATTAAATTGATATTTCAGGTCTTCCATAAAAACAGAACTGAACAAACATATAGGACCTTCATTCGCTTATTGGCTCCCAAATAATCTGTTCACTAAGGTTACACAGCAGAATTTCAGTCTTAGTAACTGTTAACAATCACATTCATCATGATGGTTGGAACACACTACTCTTATAATGAGAAGCAGAATAAAGTACAAGGCTCACTCCACTTTCTTGAAATATTTAACAATTCTTTTACAAGGATCTCTTCATTTTACAAGGTAATAGGATGTGTACGTTTGAAATTTTCCATAATAATCAGGTTTTTTGTTTTGTTTTGTTTTGTTTGAAATGGAGTCTCCCTCTGTCACCCACACTGGAATGCAGTGGCACCATCTCGGCTCACAGTAACCTCCACCTCCTGGGTTCCAGTGCAGCAATTTTCCTGCCTCAGCCTCCTGAGTAGCTGGGACTACAGGTGCCCGTCACCACGCCCAGCTAATTTTTGTATTTTTAGTAGAAACGTGGTTTCACCATGTTGCCCACGCTAGTCTCAAACTCCTGACCTCAGTGATCCTCCTGCCTTGGCCCCCCGAAATGCTGGGATTTACAGGCATGAGCCACCATGCCCAGCCAATAATCTTTTTTTTTTTTTTTTAAGTAATAAAAACATTAGATAAAACATTGTTTCCTTTAAGCCACTGTGATTTTCTTTGGGTTGGGGAATAAAATATGGGGCAGTTTGTTTTTAAATAATGCAATAAGGCCACTCCTCATATTCTTATTTTATTTTAAGGTAGAAATCTTATAAGCTTTACAACTCTGAAAACATATCTTAACTGTTACAGCAACTAATTCAAAACAAACAAAAAATTCTGCTAAAACCAACAAAGACTTTTCTACTTTTGTTGCCTTTTCATCAACTTTTTTTTTTTTTCAAATTATAATCTGGAAAGATAAAAATCTTTTTTAAAATCATGAGATACAAGGCAGGTGGATTGCTTGAGCCTAAGAGTTCGAAGCCAGCCTGGACAACATAGCAAAACCTCATCTCTACAAAAAATACAAAATTAGCCAGGCGTGGTGGCATGCATCCATAGTCCCAGCTACTCGGGAGATTGGGGTGGGAAGATCCTGGACCCGGCTGCAGTGAGCCATGATTGGGCCACTGCACTCCAGCCTGGGTAACAAAGTGAGACACTGTTTCAAACAAACAAACCAACAAACCATGAGATACAAATCACGAACCAGGTATATATTTTGTTTCTTGGCTTATTTACTGGTGCTTGGTAGCATGGTACTTGAAAAGACAGAGCCTGAGGGATCAAAGCACACATTCTATGAAAGAAACAAATACGACTCCAAACTCATTACAGATCACATACATGAGGGTACTGAAAAGAAAGAGGCAGGACGCAGAAGCTTTCTGGGAAACTCTGAGGCCCTCTAATTCCTAAATGTAAAATGGAACTAAAGAAGGGAGAAATGTCTCATCAACCCATTAAAAATTGACACTGGCTTACCTCCCACTGCAGGTGAGGAGGGATGTTTCGAATCTGAATTTTCCTGCTCCTGTAAAGACAAAATCACAGACTATAACACTTTCTCCAGGACACAAACTATAGCAAATAATAAAAACCGGCTTAAATCTGTCATTTGAGTTGCTTTCTCACTGTGTTCACCATGGCATCAACAAAAAATTCCTAGTGTGAATCAAGAGCACAGTTGTTTGGTTGCTGTATTTTTCGAGACAGAGTCTCGCTTTGTCGCCAAGGTGGGGTACAGGTGGTGTGGTCTTGGCTCACTGCAACCTC
>NW_012102377.1:1809164-1810614 GCF_000951045.1 Mandrillus leucophaeus
CAGAATACAGTCCTAATTCAAAAGTTAAAACACTATAAAAAGTTATACTGTGAAAAGTCTCACCACCCCCTTCTTTCACCAGAAATACTTTTTACACGTTATTTGTGTATCTTTCAGATTCTTTATGCAAATAATAGCAAATGTGAATATATATTCATATTTTCACCGTTTTCTTACAGAAATATCTGCATATTCTACACATTCTCTGCATCTTGCTTTTTTCACCTAACAGTCCTATTCTTAACATCTTTCTCAAGGTGGAGGTAGAGAGCTTCCTCATTCTATTTCATAACTACGTAGGTATCCTGGAGTATATTTAATCCATCCCCTACTAATGGACATTTGGGCCTTTTCATTCAGAGGCTTTCCCCAAGACATCCCACTGGTCTGAAAGCTTTGAATGACTTAGATTGTTTCTTGTTTTCACTTAAGCATTAAAATCAGACAGAAAAAGAACAGTTTAAATTATGTAAGTTTTTTCCCCCTTTGAGAAAATGCTGGATCCTGGAAATAAAGCATTTAAATTTTAGAGAGGTTGTTTTAATAGAGGAGCTTGACACTAAAATCCTATAAATACCATTTTGTGGGGGTTGCCAGAAAAGGGATGTGGTGTACCACCTTGTGGGGTCAGAGATACTAAACAGTGGCTATACACAGTCACGTGTTTCTCCAGGGCTTTAATCTGGGCAATAGCCCCAGAGAGAAATGTTGTTGTTGCTGTTGTTTTTGAGACGGAGTCTCGCTCTATCACCCAGGCTGGAGTGCAGCAGCGCAATCTCAGCTCACTGCAAGCTCCGCCTCCCGGGTTGACGCCATTCTCCTGCCTCAGCCTCCCGAGTAGCTGGGACTACAAATGCCTGCCACCACGCCCGGCTATTTTTTTTTTTTTTTTTTTTTGTATTTTTAATAGAGATGGGGTTTCACCATGTTGGCCAGGCTGGTCTCGAACTCCTGACCTCAAGTGATCTGCCTGCCTTAGCCTCTGAAAGTGCTGGGATTGTAGGCGTGAGCCACCGTGCTGGCCTCATGAGCATGTTTTAAGGTTTTCAATTACTTTGAGGGGTGGTGGGGGGGAAGAAATCCCAAGAAGCTTTTAAAAAAAATCAATAATTTAAATACAGACTCATCTTTTCAATTTCCTACCAAAGTAGTTAGAATGTAAGTCATCATACAGATTCTATTTATGGAATTATCCCCTTCTTCCTCAAAATACATTGGCCTGCAACTGACCCTACCCCAAAGTGTACCTAGGCTCAAACAGGACAGGTGAGGTCATATATAGTGGGCTTCAACAAGATCAGGTTTAGCTGCCCCCTTATCTAACAATGCAAAATGTCATTTAAAAATATTTTTATGGCCGGGCGCGGTGGCTCAAGCCTGTAATCCCAGCACTTTGGGAGGCCAAGACGGGCAGACCACGAGGTCAGGAGATCGAGACCATCCTGGCTAA
>NW_012102377.1:1810664-1814979 GCF_000951045.1 Mandrillus leucophaeus
CAGGATGGTCTCGATCTCCTGACCTTGTGATCCGCCCGCCTCGACCTCCCAAAGTGCTGGGATTACAGGCTTGAGCCACCGCGCCCAGCCTCAGAGAGAAATGTTAGATTCAAGCAGAGAGAGAAAAGGAGAGACACACAGAGAGAGGTACAGAGATGGAAGAAATAAATGGGGAAATAATGAATTAAATGAGGGGCTCGTTTTCTCAGCTCCTTTTTATGGAATGTCATGGGGGCAACCCCCCTGCTCTAGCTCCCATACACTACTTCAGTCTTGTCTATTTTTTAAAATGTGAATGTATTCATGCTTTACTAGGGCTGCTTTAATGACTAGACAGAATCACTAATTGTGCATCAGGATGGAAAAAGAACCAAGAACTAATTTCTACCTCTATGTTGTGAAGGCTAATTCCCAACATGGCCTTTGGCAATAGTTCAGAATAAAACAGCCAGCACCATCCCATACAGTGGCTACATAGAAATTCTCTATGGAAGATGTCACCAAGTCTAACAGTGTATAGAAAAGGCATCAGAATTTTCAAGAAAATAAAATATTTCTAAAGAAAAATATTTTTGTTATTTCCAAATAAAAACATTGACTCCAACTGCTAACCAACAATTTACTGGTAGATATTCTATTGGAAGAAACTCATGAATGAGCACAAAGAGATGTGAACAAAGACAGCTACTGTAACCTTATTTGTAACCAAGATTGCATACAATCTAAATATTCACTGAGAAATGAATACATACATCATAATACAGCCTAATATAGAATATCATGCAGCTCTTAAAAATGAAGTTGACAAGCATGCACTGTCATAGAAAAGTCTCCAAGGCATGCTGTCACAAGAAAAGAGGTAATTACAGACTAAGTTGATCATGCTTTCAAAAAGCACAAAACCAAACTACCTATTATTCAATGTGTATGTGTGTAAATGCACAGAAAAAGGTTGCACCAAGCAGATTTAGTTGGTAAAAGGATACTGTTATTTTAGCTACTAATTTTTTTATTTATATTTTTTAAAATTATTAAATTTTTAACAGAGATGGAGTCTTGATACGTTGTCTGCTGGTCTTGAACTCCTGGGCTCCAGTGATCCTCTCACTTTGGCCTCCCAAAGTGCTAAGATTAAAGGCATGAGCCACCATGCCTACCCTTATTTATTTTTTTTAATTGAGAATATATTCACATCTTATCCTACAGGCTTTAAAACATGAACAATGAAAACATCTATTAGGGTTGCCTTAATATATAAGATTTATTTTTTTTAAAAGTATCCTGGAATCTGCTAAGTAAAAAAAAAGAAGAAAAACAAAACAAGCCTCATTTTCTCCATAATTACACTAGGTATTCTTGAAATCTAATACAAGTAAAAGTTGTTTCTCATCCTCACTGTCGCAGAATTATTAATGTATGTGGCAAACACTTCATTCGTAGTGCAAAAGTAGGAAAATTCTGCCCTATGCTGATTACCCCAAATACTAACTGAATGCATCTAAAACAATGGTATTTCCCTGTAATAATTCAAGTAAAGACATCAGTTCACTAACTGGGAATGTCCTGCTTCGTTAAGCCAGACACTTGGAGGAATAATCTCTAAAAAGCTAGACTGTCGTACTTCTAATCTCAGATCAGGATGGAAAGGAAGAAAAGGAACTGAGAACTAAAAAGAGAAATGGAGATCACTACGGTAGAACCAACTAACCTGGAGTTCAGTTGGTCATTTGGGAGACTATCCTGAGGGATTATCTTTCAGGGTCATGAGCAATTAGGATCTCTGAGATCTGCTGACTCCTGCGGCATCATCTGGACAGCATGCCTTCTCATCAGGGTACCCAGAAGGCCTGTCCTCTTCTTCCCCGGGAGGGACTTCGGCATGTCCTTCAAAATGCAGCTCACACATAATTGCTGCTGAGCTTTCCAGAATGTCTCCAGAAAGAACTGTTTCCTCTGCACTTCTCAGCTTTTCTGGCAGCTCACTCTTTGCCATTATTACTCATCTGCTAGTGCTGTGCCTCCTCAAGCCCCTCAGTGATTTCATCAAGGACAGGTTCCTCGTTTACTATTCCACTGTCTAGCACGAGGTCTCATACACAGGGGCTGAGAAGAGCACTTCTGCTGCTGGCTGTGGTCTGTTCATGATGAAGACCCTCCAGACCCCACCCAGGAAAACAAATTGTCTATTTTTTTCTTTGCCAGGTAGTCATCAAGAGAGGGAAGGAGGTGTTTGTTTCCCTCCTTCCTTTAGACAAGAAAGGAAAGTATTTGGCTCAGTCTCAAATGGGAAGATGGATCTTTCTCCCTGAAACTGTGCCCTGCTTTAAAAAAGCCAAACACACAGTAACTTAGGAAAGTGATTGGTAATAGGAAAATAATTCTTTATCCCTTAAAATAATAATTTCACAGTTCCAATATGTTAACAATGAAACCAAGTTTCTCTAATTACAGATAAAAGGCATTTCTCACCCTCACTGCCACAGAGCCACAGAACTATTACAGCCGTCTCCCAGCTGGTCCCTCCGTCTTTGGCCTGCACCTCCTCCTGTCCCATCCACTCCTCACCTGGCTGCCAGTCACTTTCCCACACATGGAGAGGGCTACTCCTGCCTTCCTTGACTCCCTGCTGCTGCCTCCTCCCCATCTCTATCTTTAAACACTCCTGCCACACCAAGTCCTTCCACCTTCAGTTCACAAGTGTGCCGGAATGAGCCTTCAACTCCCTCAGCTCACCTTCAAACAGAAGTAAAAAGAGCAGTGGGAACACGTCTTTATTTCACCTTCATTTTAACTGGAAGCAGAATAAGACCTGAAGTTAAGCAAAGGGTGCTCTTTAATACAAATATACAGGTTCTTTCCCTGTGGCTTTCGGATTCAGGAACTCAGAACTTCCCACTCTCAAATTCAAGTAAACTAAGTGTGTGGGAAAGGGCCACCTACCAGGAAACGAGTAATGCAGCCCTGGAGCCATCCTGCTTTGCTGGGGAACTGGCTACCTTTACCGATTCTAGACTCTGGTCAATTGGTGATTACAGCTCACATGTGTGGACTATCAAACTGTAAAGAACTACAGAATAAAATATATGTAATCCCAGCTCATCTAACTAATTTACAGTTGATGGGTTCCAAGGACTTTCAACATATAAATGCCTCAGCGTACATTTTATAACATGTTATATTTATGTTATCTTTGTGCTGTAGATGCCCAGAGGTAACAGAAGGTTCCAACTGAGTGAATTTCAGATAAGCTAGATGTCTACTGTTATGAATTTCAAGGGCCTGGCAGAAATTATTTAGTCATGGTGGAATTTGTTTCTTAAAGTAAGTAGGCAATCAGCCAGGGAAATAAAATCATATTTAATTATTGAGGAACCTCATGAAACTGAAGAACCATTTCATCTGTATTATTAAACAACAACAACAAAAAAAGTTGGGAGGCTGAGGCAGATGGATCACTTGAGGTCAGGAGTTCGAGACCAGCCTGACCAACATGGTGACCCTATCTCTATCAAAAACACAAAAATTAGCCGGGCATGGTGGTGTGCACCTGTTGTCCCAGCTACTCAGGGGGCTGAGGCAGGAGAATCACTCGAACCTGGGAGACGGAGGTTGCACTGAGCCGAGATTGAGCCACTGCACTCTAGCCTGGGGGACAAGAGAGAAACTGTCTTAAAAAAACAAAACAAAACAAAACGTAAAACACCTGCTTTGGTGTGAGGAGGATAATGCCATAGTTTTCAGGCATATGGTCAACTAGCCACAAGTCTATCAGCTACCTTGAGAACTCTAACCCAAGCCTTGGCTATGCTGTGGGTCTGACTAGAGAACAAATTAATATGAATTGTGGGAACCCAGCTTGTAGGATTCCAGCTTCCATTGGAGAATTAGGCCAACTAAGAACTGGATGATTCCCAGGTAACTTTTGGGCAAGAGAGGCAACAGAGGGCCTTGTGAGAGTGTCCTTTGGGTCTCAATAGGGGATTCTACCCAACTAGGTCCCAGCTGTTTCCATAGCATTTCTGAGCTCCATCAGATGATAAAAGGGATTTCCTTACATGCATTACCTGTAAAGAGAGGCAGGTATGCTAACCAACCCCGAGCCGGGACAGAAACCACCAGCGCTCCCAGCCCTCCTCCCCTTCAGTGCTGCAGTCAGATTCCAGTCTATTGCATGCGCTCATTAGTGTGTGTTTCCTATTCCTCATTAGTTTGAAAGTTCCCCTAAAAACTTCTGGTCATTCTGTACAAGGGACATCCTGTGCTAAATTGAACTAGGACCTAGAGCTGCTCAAGGAAGCAAATAAATCACCAGTGA
>NW_012102377.1:1820265-1821078 GCF_000951045.1 Mandrillus leucophaeus
GGAAGGAGAAAAATCAACGAGTCAATGGATCATTACATGATGTTTAGCTGTCTATGAGAAGACTGGTTGGATGGTTACTCTTGGACAAGATGGTGAAGGAATTCCTCTATTGGGTCAGAGGAGAACTTGCATGAAATGACCATTATGTTTCATTCCACCTTCAGGATTCTATAAATCTTTTGGACAGAATTGTAACAGGAAGGTTAAAACCATTTCCCATTAAAAGGAAATTAGCATGCTTGCTTATAGATTGAAACCATCACGCACTGTTGTAGTGAAATAGATCACCAGATTTCTCAGAGATTCCTTTTTTTTTTTTTTTGAGACAAGGTCTCACTCCAGTCACCCAGGCTGGAGTGCAATGGCGTGATCTTGGCTCACTGCAGCCTCGGTGTCCTGGGCTCTAGTGATTCTTCCACCTCAGCCTCCCAAGTAGCTGGGACGACAGGAGCACACCACCACACCTGGCTAAATTTTTGTATTTTTATTAGAGACAGGGTTTCTCCATGTTGCCTAGGCTGGTCTCAAACTCCGGGGCTCAAGCGATCCACCTGCCGCAGTCTCCCAAAGTGCTGGGATTACAGGCATAAGCCACTGTGCCCAGTTGAGATTCAATATTTTAACTCTTTAAAAAGGACATCACTTAGTCAAACGTGGTGGCACGTGCCTGTAATCCCAGCTACTCAGGAGGCTGAGGCAGGAGAATCGCTTGAACCCAGTAGGTGGAGGCTGCGGTGAGCCAAGATCATGCCACTGCACTACAGCTTGGGCAACAAGAGCGGAACTCCGTCTCCGGGAAAAAAAAAAAAAGGA
>NW_012102377.1:1825763-1896048 GCF_000951045.1 Mandrillus leucophaeus
AGGACCTAGAGCTGCTCAAGGAAGCAAATAAATCACCAGTGATAGCCAAGTCCAATCCTCTACCCAACTGTCTCTTTTTTTTTTTTTTTTTTTTTGAGACAGGGTCTTGCTCTGTCACCCATGCTGGAGTACATTGGCGTGATCTCAGCTCACTGCAGCCTTGACCTCCCAGGCTCAAGTGACCCTCCCAACTCAGCTTCCTGAGCAGCTGGGACTACAGGCCCAAGCCACCATGCCCAGCTATTTTTTGTAATTTTTGTAGAGATGGGGTTTCGTCATATTGCCCAGGCTGGTTTTGAATTCCTGGGCTCAAGCAATTCACCCACCTTGGCCTCCCAAAGTGCTGGGATTACGGGCATGAGCCACCACACCCAGTCCAACTGTCTTTTAAAGTTCTCTCTCGCTTTCTCTCAAACCCAGACACCACACAGGAGGATCACAGAGACTGATTGAGAGTCAATGAAAACAAAATTGTTTAGTCACTTTCTTTGTTGCAACATGACTAAGAACAATTGTCTCTATGAAATCCAAAATAAAACAAATGTATTAGAAACTAAATGTGTTCAACACAAATAAACTGTTGAAAATGAACAAAAATCAGTTTGGGTTTTTTTTTGAGAGAAAAAACAAATGATAAATGTAAATCCTTGTGAATATTAGTAGTGTTATGAGTCAAATCACAAAAGGATTAAATCAAATACTGTGGTGACCTGCTGCAAAGGGTTGTTTCTTGTTTTTTTTCCCCCCCAAGACAGAGTCTTGCTCTGTTGCCCAGGCTGGAGTGCAGTGGTGCGATCTTGGCTCACTGCAACCTCCCTCTCCCGGATTTAAGCGATTCTCCCTCCTGAGCAGCTGGGACTACAGGTGGGTACCACCACACCAGACTAATTTTTGTATTTTTAGTAGAGACGGGGGTTTCACCATGTTGGCCAGGATGGTCTCCATCTCCTGACCTCGTGATCCACCCGCCTCAGCCTCGCAAAGTGCTGGGATTACAGGCGTAAGCCACCGTGCCCAGCCCTACAAAGGGGTTTGAGCCAGGAGAACTGCAGTTATGAACCCAGTAATTTTCCTTGCTCTATAAACTCATGTTCACAAAACCATAAGCTCCAGAACAGCCCTCACAACTCATGCTTCCTGGGCATTCAGAGACAGAAACTCATGAAAGTTCATTGCTTGAATGAAACAGGAAAAAAAAAATCACTTAATATGATGTGTCTTGGTCCACTTGGGCTACTATAACAAAACTCCATAGACTGAGGTTATAAACAGAAATTTATTTCTCACAGTTCTGGAGGCTGGGAAGTCCAAGATCAAGGTACCAGCAGATTTGCTGTCTGCTTAGGGCCTGTTCCTCATAGAAGGCACTGTCTAGCTGTGTCTCTGGATGGAGGAAGGACTAGATATCTCTCTGGGGTCTATTTTATAGAGGTACTAATCCCCTTCATGAGGGTTCCACCTTATGATCTAATCAACTCTGCAAGGCCCTTAATACCACCACCTTGGGGGTAAGGATTTCAACATAAGAATTCGCGGGGGTGGGGGGACACAAACTTTTAGACCACAGCAAAAAGCAACAGTCTGAGACTGTAATTCATTTCTCTCTCCACAGCCCTCTCAGAGCCTACTAGCTCACAAAAAGACCTAACACAATTCTAGATTCCTCTTTTGAGGAAACCATCAAAGATTCTTAATTGTTTCCTGTTGAAAGGAGCGGAGCCGGCCGTGGTGGCTCACACTTGTAATCCCAGCATTTTGGGAAGCCAAGGTAGGAGGATGGCTTGAGACCAGGAGTTTGGCACCATCCTGGGCAACATGGCAAGACCTCATCCCTACAAAAAGAGATGGTGGATAATTCCATAATACTATTCATTTTTTAATTATTAGCCAGGCGTGGTAGCACATGCCTGTAGTCCTAGCTACTTGGGAGGCTGAGGTGTGAGGATCACTTGAGCCTGGGAGGTCAAGGCTGCTGAAAGCTGTGACTGTGCCACTGCACTCAAGGCTGGGCAACCGAGTACCGAGTAAGACCATAGCTCTCTAGCAAAAAAAAAAAAAAAAACAAGTGGAAGGAGAAAAATCAACGAGTCAATGGATCATTACATGATGTTTAGCTGTCTATGAGAAGACTGGTTGGATGGTTACTCTTGGACAAGATGGTGAAGGAATTCCTCTATTGGGTCAGAGGAGAACTTGCATGAAATGACCATTATGTTTCATTCCACCTTCAGGATTCTATAAATCTTTTGGACAGAATTGTAACAGGAAGGTTAAAACCATTTCCCATTAAAAGGAAATTAGCATGCTTGCTTATAGATTGAAACCATCACGCACTGTTGTAGTGAAATAGATCACCAGATTTCTCAGAGATTCCTTTTTTTTTTTTTTTGAGACAAGGTCTCACTCCAGTCACCCAGGCTGGAGTGCAATGGCGTGATCTTGGCTCACTGCAGCCTCGGTGTCCTGGGCTCTAGTGATTCTTCCACCTCAGCCTCCCAAGTAGCTGGGACGACAGGAGCACACCACCACACCTGGCTAAATTTTTGTATTTTTATTAGAGACAGGGTTTCTCCATGTTGCCTAGGCTGGTCTCAAACTCCGGGGCTCAAGCGATCCACCTGCCGCAGTCTCCCAAAGTGCTGGGATTACAGGCATAAGCCACTGTGCCCAGTTGAGATTCAATATTTTAACTCTTTAAAAAGGACATCACTTAGTCAAACGTGGTGGCACGTGCCTGTAATCCCAGCTACTCAGGAGGCTGAGGCAGGAGAATCGCTTGAACCCAGTAGGTGGAGGCTGCGGTGAGCCAAGATCATGCCACTGCACTACAGCTTGGGCAACAAGAGCGGAACTCCGTCTCCGGGAAAAAAAAAAAAAGGACATCACTATCTAAAATTCTGCTTTTAAAAATTTGTATTCAACGTTTAATGAAGGGGTTTTTTTTGAGACGGAGTCTCACTCTGTCACCCAGGCTGGAGTGCAGTGACACAATCTCAGCTCACCACAACTTCTGCGTCCCGGGTTCAAGCTATTCTCCTGCCCCAGCCTCCTGAGTAGCTGGGATTACAGACGCCCAACACCATGCCCGGCTAATTTTTGTATTTTTAGTAGAGACGGGGTTTCACCATGTTGGCCAGGATGGTCTTGAACTCCTGACCTCGTGATCCACCGGCCTTGGCCTCCCAAAGCGCTGGGATTACAGGCGTGAGCCACCCAAGGGGCTACTTTACTGGAATAGTGGTGAATAGCACGACTATGTGAACTGAAGGAAGACTAAAAATCCATATAATTATTCCAAGAAAGATGATAGCTTTTTGGGAGGAGGGGGTCAAAGACCTCATTCGGAAATCAAACAAAAACAAAAACCCTAACACAAAAAAATTGTGATTATCCTTATCAAGGTTTGTGTACAATTCCCTATGATAATACCAACTCTCCTTTCCACCATCCCTCTCTTCAACTCATTCTGTGCAATGTAGAGAAAGAAATGTAGTTTTAGCTCAAGTTTTACTAGAACTTCTCCATGGGCTTCACTGAACACTATCTTTTCCCCCATTTCTCAGTTTATTTTATTTGATGAAGTCTAATTAAACATTTCCGAGGTAAACCCAAAACATTCTTCACAGCGTGTTTAGCATGAAGGTTTTCCCAAATCACCGTTACTACTGACATTCCTGGACGCTAAAGCATCTTATTTAAGCCTTACCCATTTGAATTAGGTGTTGTTATTCCCATTTTTCAAAGAAATGCACTGAGGAGCTGATGAGTCCCTTGTCTGAGTCTCACAGTTAGGGGTCACCATTAGGGAGTGATATTTTTGACTTGTGGTCTTTAGACATTTAAAGTTTTGCTCTTCAAATGTCACTGGAATTATTAATTCACCAAAAACAAAATTTACATTTCAGGCATGTATTTTAGTTCAATGAATTTTGGTCAAGATGTCCCCCTCCACTGACAAACATTAAGAAAACATGCCTTGGGAATGATGTCCAGCTTTTCCTTCTCAGCATCAACCGCACCATAGAGTTGCTGACCGAAAACATCTCCAGGAAGGGTTATTTTGGAAACTTCACTGTGGTAGCTCACTCTTTGCTTCTCAAAAGGATTTACTTTAATATAAATGCTCTTTAGAGAGGTGATAAAGGTATTAACTGTAAACTCCTTCACGGATTAGCCGACTTCTGGTTGATGGTCAGGCTCCCCTGGCACACAGTGGGGTGCAGCACATACATGGAAGGGCCTGAGGGTGGAACAGTGACACAAGAAACACCTGCTTATCCCTGGCCCCCAACCAGGGCGGTGCCGAGCCTCATGGGACCAGATCAAGTTTGAGAACCTTCCTCAAAGCATGGATTGCTCTACAGGGAAGGGCAGAGTGAATCCCAGAGAGCCAGACAAAGTCCTCAGAAGAGCAAGAACATTCATGTGTGCTTGAGTACAAACATGCATTTGGATTCAGGAAGGTGAGACTTTGGGACGTAAGGCTGAGTTTTTATTGAGCCAAAAATCTGCATGCCTGCTTTCAGTTTTTCAAGACCTAAACAGAGTAAAAACCACAAGCATTTTCTTCAATGTTTTAATTCTGCTGTGATGAAAGTTTCAGTTAACAAAATCAAATTGGGTTTCTAGAGAAGTGATTAGTCACCCTTACATGGTCCTCAACTCATTATCTGTAATTAAGACTAACTAGGGTAAAAACAAATATTTACACATAATCATTTGAGCTCAGATAAATAACATGTACAAACATGATACAACAAAAGCTATAATCTAAGTATATAAATGTTTGCCTTGTGTGGCACATGGTAAATACAAAACCATCTTTGTAAAGGCCAAGAGGGTCACATGCCCAATCACCAACTGTGCCATCCTTTCAGCATCTTGTCAATTAGTTTCCAAAAAACTGTTCTGTTTAGTTCTCCAAACAGCACTTGAATCTGTCCCTTTCTTTCCTCCCCTACTACCTGTGTCTTTTTTTTCTCCTTCCTCTTTAGCCCAAGCAGTGTCTGGAGCACAGCATGTGCGCAGCAATCAGCAAGCTCCCCAGGGGTGTTTGCTGCTGGATGCTGGCTTCTTTCTCCTGGCCCACTCCATCCCACATTCTGTCTTTCCACTGTAAGAGGAACATGTGCTTACTAAAGACACTGGTCTTCAAACAGCCAATTTCTTTCATTTCCAGTGTATGAGTGATAAAGTGACAGCAGTTTACTTCTGAAAAGAAGAAAGTATTCCCACCAGTTATAACAGATGTTGATCTTATTCATTATAGTTATGGTGATGAAGGAAAATTAAATTCATCTGTAATATAGCCCTAACTCCCAAAAGAGCAGGAAAGACAGGAGAGGGTTGGCCAAATCACTTGCTCCTCCCTCAAAGAGGAACTCCTTCCTCTTGCCATGTAAATCAAACAGTATCTCCCATCTCACACAAGAGAGCACCATCTTACCTAGCTGAGGGTCAGGTGGAATGAACAATCCAAACCACCTCTGCCCAAATGTTTTGACTAGAGGTTAATAGACATTTCACCTCATTCTGGAGAATGGGATGGTCTCTAAGATTAAACTAAAAGCTTTTCCAAATTCATTCAATAAATGTTTACTAAGGACTCATTATAGGCTAAGCACTTATGTTAGGTGTTGCGGTATACTAGTGAACAGAACAAAAATAGGACAATATTGATCTGAGCAATTCTGAGAACTTAATTTCAATAAAGCAATAAAATGTATTTTAGGGTTGGTTACTCAATCCAACTCCTTGCCTTTTCCTAGCTCGTATTTTTAGATTTTTTTTTTTTTTTGCTAAAAGTGAACCAATTATCTTTAAATGCCTATTTCTGCACAGTAGCCTTATAATGTAATAACAGCTAGCAAATGGCATCACAGAGTCACTGTTTCCACACACTGTGGGAAAGTTAAAGCTGGGGTAGGTATTGTGTGCATAACAGCATGGGACACCTCCACTGCCCCAGAAGGGTGTCAGAAAAGCTTTTCCCAACACCCAGAGTCTGCTCCTTGGCATTTAACCTCTTAAAGTTTCCTCTGTTACAGGAAGGGATACGTTGGCGAAAGTAAAAGAAAAAAAGAAAAGACCGGCCGGGAGCAGTGGCTCACACCCGTATTCCCAGCACTTTGGGAGGCTGAGGCGGGCGGATCACTTGAGATCAGGAGTTCGAGACCAGCCTGGCCAACATGGTGAAACCCCGTCTCTACTAAAAATACAAAATTAGCTGGGTGTAGTGGCGGGCGCCTGTAGTCCCGGCTACTTGGGTGGCTGAGGCACAAGAAACCCTTGAAACTGGGAGGCGGAAGTTGCAGTGAGCCAAGATCGCGCCGCTCCACTCTAGCCTGGGCAATAGAGCGAGACTCAGGAAAAAAAAAAGAACAAAACAAAACAAAAAACCTCGGGTGATTCTGGTTACTTGCTCCAGAGGGGAAAAGGAAAAGAAATTTTCTTTACTCTATAGGAAAAGTTATTTATCAACAAGGTGAGGGTAGCCAGAAAAATAGCTTCTTACATAATACTAATAAAAAAATAAAACCACTTCATAGGATACAATGAAAAACAAATCAGTGAACATCATCATAAAATGCTGAAGAATATAATTAGCTCTCAAACCTAATGTCACATGATTTGAACACAATAAAAACTACTTTTTAAAAGCTTGAATAGCCAACTTTAAAAACAGATGAACAAACTAGGGAAAGGGAGCATATGAATTATTCTTATTATTAAAAGAATTTATCATCTTTTCGAGGATTCATCTGAAGATCCCTTTAAAGCAGTTCTGTAAAGGGGGAAAATTAGAGCAGAGATAACTTTAAATATGCAAATTTGATTTATAACCAATTTGGGGAGACTAGATTTTTGCACAAATAATTTTTCTAGTGGTGCTGATAGAAATCCAAGATTTCTGACCTGTATCCTTCCTGAACTATGCAAATCCTATTCCTATCCCTGCACATCCACAGCTTCTAGGCTAGTGACATGTACACAGCAGTCTCTCAGTAAACCTGATGAATGAACATGACAGGGTTAACATCTCTGGTGCTTAAACACAGAATTCCTTCCAGCGGCTGATCCACACTATCTTCTGAGTTCCCTGTCCTACAAAGACAATGAACAGCATCTGTCTCAGTTGGTTCCTGAGTTTTCATCGCTTCCTCTCAAGACAGCACCATCAGCTGAGCAGGCTCCAGCAGGACCCACCAGCAGAGAGGTGCACATGGGAGTCAATACCTGACTTGAATAACAGGGAACGACCTACCTGGCTCAGCAGGTGGCCACAGGCAGTCCCCGCTACCACAGCTTCAAATTCCTTTTCCTACATCTTTTTCCTTCGCTAGATGCAGCCCAGGAATGCCTCCTACTTTCAGGACCTTTCCTTGCCTAGAGCCTTGTCCTCAGTAGCATGATTGAGAGAAGGAAGAGAGTTCAGCAGGTGCACTCTCCTTTGCTGTTCACAGGGTCCCAGTCTCCACAGTAGATGAGCTGCTGCTCTCTCTTCTCACTTCCCTTTCATCGAGCCCCAGGATTATGAGAAAGTACTCCACAAACTGCAAACTCTACAAACACCAAACTCCCCTTGCACCTCTCATTCCCAGCTTTGGTCCTGATGTGCTCAGGAGAGTTGGTGCCTGGTTTTCCTATGAAATGTGAATGAATTTGGCAATTAATTAGAAGGCACGACCTGGAGCCAGCATTGAACTGGAGAGAAGCTACTAACGTTATACAGAGTGACCTGTAGATTCAGGCTAAAGACCTAGTTCAGGGTAGTTTCAGAAGCTGAGAAGTGCAACTATCAAACCAACAGATTATGCTTCTTTTTTCACTTAATAGCACCCTGATTACCATACTTACTAAATAAGAATATCTTTGTTCCTTAGTGTGAAACGTAGAATTTGCAATAATCAATCACAAATACTTATGAAAATGTAAACATTTTTATTTACTAGTGTCTCTAAGCAAAGAAAAAGCCTTGATTTCCTAGGGAACAAAGATGTAAGAAAAAATACAAACTTAAATATATTCCCTAGATGTTCTAACTCCACAATTCTCCCCACTCCTAATAAAACATTTTATTGTTACCAAAGGCTACCATTATTCTAACACAACAGAGAAGCAGAGTGAGAGATATGCCAAGTGGGAACTGGAGGTAAGGATTTGAATCCCAGCTTCGCCACAGACAAGCTGTCAGACAGATGCTGAGTTAGTCATTCAACCTCTCTAATGCTTCAGCCATGAGACAGAGAAGATTCTTTCTAAATCTATGATTTACCTCATTGTGACAGCAAAACAGAACTGTTGCAAGGAGAAGGTAAGGAGCAGAAAAAAGAGGTATCCCACATGGACTTTAGGCTACAAATAGATGCTGAATTTTGGGAAAAAAAATAATAATCTCAACAAATCTTGCATTTTGTTTGGGTCACAATTTTTAACATCCCAATAAATAAGTTAGACGACACACTCCACTGTATTTTACAACTGGATGGCTTACAAATCAAAAACAATGGGTTTGTGACTCTACTTGTGTCATGACCCTACAGCCTCCACTTACCCATTTCTACCCTCTCCTAAAACAGGAAGCTTTACACTTACATTTTCATTACTGCCAGGATACTCTTGTACAATATCTGGTGTCCAGATTTTTAAAGTGTAAGGTTATTTCATGAAATTTACTACAAACAGAGTAGATGGTGTTGCATAGCCTGCCCTACAGATGAAGTATTTATATCACATGGAGCTCTTTCTGGTTATTTCTAACATCGCGATTCGGTGGATCTCAGCAAATCTGAACAGCTATATCTACCACTCAACTGGTATCTTTGAAATAAATTTATCTTTTAGAAGTAAGTACTACATATTCTTTTTCATTTTCTTTTGAGACAGAGTCTTGCTCTGTCGTCCAGGCTGGAGTGCAGTGGCTCAATCTCACCTCACTGAAACCTCCGCCTCCTGAGTAGCTGGGATTACAGGCACCGACCACCACGCCTGACTAATTTTTGTGTTTTTAGTAGAGATGGGGTTTCACCATGTTGGCCAGGCTGGTCTTGAACTCCTGACCTCAGGTGATCCGCCCATCTTGGCCTCCCAAAATGCTCGGATTACAGGCGTGAGCCACCATGCCCGGCCCAAGTACTATATATTTTTTGCACAAAATTCAAGAGGTACCAAAGAATAGAGTAGAAAAATTCTCTCTTCTACATCTATTCTTCAGTCCTCCAGTTCCCATTACCCCTTCTTTAAAAAATCCTTCCCAAGTAGTCTATACATAAGCATATATGCATACATTCCTTTTTTTACCCAAACACAAACATTAATGCTCTGTACATGCATTTTTTTTTTCACTTAGTATAGGGTAGTATTCTTTTTGACAGCTGCATAATATTACATTTTATGAATGTACCACAATTAAACTGGTCTTCAAGTAATGGACACAAGATGTTTCTAATATTTTGCTATTTCCAAAGAGTAAGTAAATGCTGCAATAAATATCTATCCATCTATCAACTATCTATCCATCCATCCATCCATCCATCCATCCATCCATCCCACTTTGCACATGTGTGAGCATATCTTGGAAGATAAACTCCTAGAAGTGAAATCCTAAATTGTAACGTCAACAAACAAAGCAGTGCCCGTTTCCCCATGTATCTGAAAACATAGAGCGATCAAACTTTTTGATTTCTGCCCATCCATAGGTGAAAAATACTATCTTGTTTGCATTTTAATTACAAATGAGGGTGATCATTTTTCATATATTAAAGAGCCTATGGTTAGGTGCAGTGGCTCACACCTCTAATCCCAGCACTTTGGGAGGCCAAGTCGAGAGGATTGCTTGAGCCCAGAAGTTTGAGCCCAGCCTGGGCAATGTAGCAAGACTCCATCCCTACCAAAAAACCAACCAACCAACCTATCCCACCCCATTCACTCTGGGAAACTTCACAGAAGTCTTCCTTGCTTTTTCTCAGTATTCAGGCTTTCTTAACTTCATTTCATTTATTCCACAAGCCCTTATCAAGCATGTACTATGTTAGATAGCAGACAGACAGTGTGAACAACCTGCTCCCAACCAGGAGGTAAGTGGGCAGGGAGTGCACCTCGCATGCCATGCTGCAAAGGGACAAGCCTGCACCACACTGGAGGGTGCCTGAGCAGCAAGACAGACAGGAGGAGAAACCTGGCAGGGAACCAGGGGGAGGCAATGCCTTAGCAAAGTCCTGAGGAATGGGAGGCAGAATAGGCCAAAGGGAAGAGCGAGAGCATAGAGGCATCAGGAAAGATATTCTAAGTAAGGGAATGAGGCACACAAAAGCATGGCAGCCAGGGACAGGAGTCTGAGGAATCTCAAGTCCTCCGGTTTGAAAGGAGCAGAGAATGCTTCAAGGAAAGACAAGAGAGCAGGCTGGACAGGTTGGCAAGAACTCATGGCAAAGACTTGCTGTTTCCTGAGTTAAACCACGAAGGTGATAAACCTTTCACCAAGACTCAGACACGAATCATCACGCCCCACACGAGTCAGTGCACGCCAGGTAAGCACTGGGGGCAGGTGAGCACAGCCAGCAGCACTAACTCTCTTCTCAGAAGATATTTTCTTCTTATTGGCTTTTCATCCTCAAAAAAGAGAACTTTATAGCTCTGAAATTTGCAGTGCAAGTATAATTCTACCCTGTTCTGTGGCTGTGTATATCCCACCATCAGGGCAGTCTTCTGATGATTCCTCATTTCTTTTTTTCCTTTTTCTTTTTCTTTTTTTTTTTTTGAGATGGAGTTTCATTCTTGTCGCCCAGGCTGGAGTGCAACGGCATGGTCTTGGCTCACTGCATCCTCCACCTCCCAGGTTAAAGAGATTCCCCTGCCTCGGCCTCCCAGGTAGCTGGGATTACTGGCACCCATCACCACGCCCAGTTAATTTTTTTGTATTTTTAGTAGAGACGGTGTTTTGCTATGTTGGCCAGGCTGGTCTTGAACTCCTGACCTTAGGTGATCTGCCCGCCTCAGCCTCCCAAAGTGCTGGGATTATGAGCCACCAGCCACCAGCCACCACGCCCAGCCTGATTCCTCACTTCTCTTTGACATGTGGCTGCTAGGTCCACTTAACCAACAAATTAAATGCCTCTGTATCTTCAAATAAAAGCATCTCCCCAATTACTATTTTAAAACTCTTCTATTTTTAACAGGTATTTACCACACTTCTTGAAAGCATAACAAATAGATCCATTAAATATATTAGGAGTGTTTTAGGTTAGTAGAGGGTATGATTGAATAACGTGATTAAAAAAAAAAAAAAAACAACCCACGAGAACTTTTATTTTTTAGTACACATGAATAAGGCCTCCATCAAAGTAATGCTGTTAGAAAACTATTTACTTATTCCGACAATGATTCCTCTGCCCAACGTATTTTTGGAATTCTTTTAATGATATTTTCTGCAGCATTTATCCAATAAACACTGATGTAACTGATTTGCCTTTTGCGCTACAATACAATCTTATAAATATGCTCTGTGTTAAAACAGAATATCCCTCCTTTCTTTCCCCTCCCTCTTTCCATATTCAACAGAAACAAAGAAAATCTCAGAGGTCTCTTCTTATGTCTCCGCTAACAATAAAAAGAACAGCTTTGTGGGGAGTGGGCTGCTTTGTTCTGTAGCCCTCCTCAGATGCCAAGACTGCTGGGCTGGTCACCATACTCATGTCCTCAGTAAGGAATTTACCTCCTACTTTTCTTCAGGGGCAGGCAGGGAAGCACAGCACCAGCCCTCAGCTGTCTTGGGCTCCCTGATCTGGTTAAGGAGAGTGTATTTACTCAAGGCTATGGTGGTGCATGGGGGAAGCCAACCCTGTCAGCGCTGGCTGGTCATCAGAATGGAAGTGGGAGGACATCCTTCGTTTCCAGGTCATGCCTGGTTAACATTTCACCTTAACTGAGGGGCCGACGAGAGGCTATACACAGCCTGGATCAGAGCTCCCACAGCCCTTACCTGGTGGCTTGTTTGCGGAGTTTATCACATCCCGTTGTAACGCTGTTTACATCTCTGCTGCCCAGGTAGACTCCGCCTCCTGTGATTTTCTCATCCCACCACCCAGTACTTTACAGGTTCAACAGATGACTATAAACAAGTGAACAGATAGCAGGAGTGGCTGCCCTTATGCCCATAGAACTGGGCCTCTCAATTCAGCCCATGTTGGTCATTTCAGATCATCTGAATGTAAATCTGTCTCTGACCAGGCTTCTTGCAGGCCTTTGGCAGCCGTGGAGCTCTGAGAGGGAATGGTTTCCTGAGGGCTGGTCACCCTGGTCTATTTATTGGGAGGCCACGAACAGAGAGAGTGGGCATCAGGACCAACGGGCACATGGCCACCACCCAGATACATGACTCTGGCATGTATTTCACTTCTCTGGGGCCAGATGGCCTCTTCATAAGATTCTCCTCAGTGCCGAGAGTTCTTCAGTCCTGCCTGCTGACTTCCCTCCAGGACAGAACAGATGCCTCTTCCTCCCATAGATATGATGCAAGAACTGAGCTGTCCAAGCAAAAAAAAAAAAAAAAAAAAAAAGAACCTTTGAAGGAAGAATTTCTGTGCTGTGAGTGGTTTATTCTGAGAATAGGACTCAAGTTTTAGAAATCTTTGTTCAATGTCAGAGATAGAGCGACTGTAATCTGTGAGCCAAGAAAAAAGGTTTGCAAAGACTAGAAGAAAAGAAACCCATGGGTAAGAACTTGTAAAAACATCTATAGCAAACAAGAGTTCCAAGAGAAAGACTGGGAATCAGCAGGCCCACAGGAGCTGGAGAGCGAGCTTTGAAACGATACAGAATTAACTGTCTATGGGGCATTAACTGTCCACTCAGGAGGCTGAGGCAGGAGAATCGCTTGAACCCGGGAGGTGGAGGTTGTGGTGAGCTGAGATTGTGCTACCACATTCCAGCCTGGACAACAGAGAGAGACTCTGTCTCAAAAAAAAAAAAAAAGAAAGAAAAAGTCAGAAACTCCCTCCTGGAACTGGCGGATGGGTAGGGTTAAATCTGAGTGGAAAACGGAAGCAGGAAGACGGGAAGAGCAAAGCCATGATCACAACCTGAGATACTGAGATGATGAACAAGGAGCAGAAGTGATAGCAGAGATAAGATCTTGTATCTTTTGGTGTCAAGAAGCACCATTTTGATGGGCTATTCTGGGCTTCCCAGACCTTCCCAAGGAGCTGCTCCTTACAGCTTACAGGACCACATTCTTGGGAAGCCACAAACCCTAATCATGCCTTGCCAGGTGGTACTCAGTGTGGACCGTGGTAGGACTGTGATGGTCAGAGAAGACCTTGGGTGGGGAGAGGAAGCACACAGAGGGAAAAACAGATGTGTCTAGACAAGAGAAAATAGGGTACATCTAATGGGAAGACAGATGAATACTAAGTGGGGACAACTGCAGAGGCATTATTTAATAAGGTGAAGAGTTTGCACTGATACAGTAGGCTATGGGAGATCATTGCAGGGATTCGCACAAGGCAGTCATTTGTGATTCCAGTTATTTGTAAGATAAGGATAGTGGGGCATGACAAAGCTCTACAAAACTGTAAGATACTGCATATCTTTGATGAACAGTAGTATGAAAGACAAAACAGATTGGGTTTGCTAGAATAAAGGTGCTAACAAGATGGCTGTCACGAGCAATCTGCTGCAGCAACAGGCTCAACACCCCTACGCAGAGCTCTTCCTTCATGTGCTTCATCTTATTTGCATGAACATTCCTAGGAATTAAGCAGAAAAAAGGCAGGGATGAGCTTGCAAAATGACCAGGAGTGTTGACTGGGGAGTGAAAATTGGAGTACAGCCTAGGTGTGGTGGCTCACTCCTGTAATCCTAGCACTTTGGGAGGCTGAGGCAGGCGGATCACCTGAGGTCGAGACCAGCCTGGCCGATATGACGAAACCCTGTTTCTACTAAAAATACAAAAATTAGCCAGACGTGGTGGCGCAAACCTGTAATCTCAGCTACTTGGAAGGCTGAGGCAGGAGAATCACTTGAATCTGGGAGGTGGAGGTTGCAGTAAGCCAAGACTGCGCCACTGCACTCCAGCCTGGGCGACAGAGCAAGACTGTCTCAAAAAAGAAAGAAAGAAAGGAAAGAAAAAAAGGAAGGAAAGGAAGGAAGGAAGGAAAGAAGAAAAGTTGGAGTACAAAGAAGTGAGCCTTGATAGAAACAAACTCAGATGAGAAAAGCAAGTCACATTGAATAAATATAAACTCAAACTCTGGTGTGGAAACAGCTGCAGATGTACAATTCTGACTGTCCCTTCTAAAGTGAAATCCCCTGGAAAGTAGGAAAATATTCTCCCCCAGGCAACCTTCCATCAACAAGGAGCTTGTGGGCACTGAGCGTAAAGCAGGGCATTGAATCTGTGTCCTATCTTCAAGGAGTCTTCAGGCTCTGGCCACAGTCTATAAGAAAGGGCTATCAGCTAAGTGAGAGCACTCAACAGATGTATCTAGTGCTAGAATGGTAAATATTTAACAAATGGCTCTTGCAGGGGGAGGTAAAGCAATCTGTAGTTTTTGCCAATTTCCGTGGTGTAAATACTGTCACCAAAGCCTATTTATTTTATTTTATTAATTAGTTAATTTTTTTTTTTTTTTTTTTTTATATGGTGTGTCACTCTTGTCGCCCAGGCTGGAGTGCAGTGGTGCAATCTCAGTTCACTACAACCTCTGCCTCCCGGGTTCAAGCAATTTTCGTGCCTCAGCCTCCCGAGTAGCTGAGATTACAGGCACTCACCACCATGCCCAGCTAATTTTTGTATTTCTATTAGAGATGGGGTTTTACCATGTTGGCCAGGCTGGTCTCGAACTCCTGACCTCAGGTGATCCGCCCACCTTGGCCTTCCGAAGTGCTGGGATTACAGGCCTGAGTCACTGCGCCAGGCCCACTCTTCTTTCAAGTAGTTTTTTTTCTTTTCTCTTTTTAATGGTTAAAACTTTTAATTTTGCTACCTCCTCATCTCAGCAAGTGAATTGTGCATTTAATGGGAAATCAAGTCTTTGTCTAAAAACTGTACTTTCATGCTGGTTTCCTCCAGACTAATAAAACACTGTTTATCAGTCTAAGTAAGCCTCAAGTAGGTCTCTCATGCACCTGTCTTCTTCTTCTCTGTCTACCACCTCCCTCACTCTCATCTGAAAAGTCATGAACCAGCCCACCTAGTGAGTTCCTTTGACATCAGGGCTAACAGGGCCTGGGTAAACTTCAGCAATGTTGGCTTTCTTCCTGGCTTTTTCTGCTTGAAAAGAAGGCTCTTTTAGCAAGTCAGGGCAGTGTTTTCTGTTTGTGAGGTGCTTTTCTTCTGGGTGGCAGATTGTCTTCTATTTACCAACCACTCACACTTACCAATAACCAGCATCCTTGGCAGTTCTTAGAAACTTTCAGGTGGCAAGTACTTGGTTTTTAAAATTTTATTTTATTAATTTTATTTTTAGAGACAGAGTCTAGCTGTGTCACCCAGGCTGGAGTACATCTGGTCCACTCACTGCAGCCTCAAACTCCTGGGCTCAAGGGATCTTCCTGCCTCAGTCTTCTAAGTAGCATGCACTACCACATCTGGCTAATTTAAAAAAATTTTTTTTTTTTTTTGTAGAGACAGTGTCTCACAATGCCCAGGCTGGTCTCAAATTCCTGGCCTCAAGCAATCTTCCCACTTCAGCCTTCCAAAGTGCTGTGACAACAGGCACATGCCACCATGCCCAGCCACAAGTGTTTATCCCCATTTCATAGGAAACTGAGGCACAAAAAGAGGAAATCACCATCAGGATATGCCACTGCAGAGAGATACAAGATGAGTGTAATTCAGCTTCATGGGTTATTTTCAAAAACGAAGGAAGAAACTGCAACAAGGACTGAATCACACTTTACTACAGCATTGCCTTCTACTTCCTCTATCAGTCAACTGCAAGATGAGGTTTTATGAGGAGCAATATTGATGGATTTAAGTTTTGAATTTTATGTCATTTTGTGCTTTCTGGAGGTGGTACAGTGAGCTTGGAAGTAAGTGATGTGGTGGGAAGGTGGAAACAGGGAAGGTAAAGTGAGAGGCTTGGTAGGCTCCCGACCTGAGATAATCAAACTAAGAAAAACCAATCTGGTGGAGGTTACACAGAGACTCTGGGAAATGACACCTCAGCTGCTCATAGCTCACTGGAAAACTGTCGGAACAGCCCTTTTTACGTCAGGGCTGGCGGGTAGAGAACTCTGGCCTGATGTTGTATTTTTATATAATTTTATAATTATATAAATACACACACACACATATACGCAGTACACATATATATGTGCTATAAACATATATATGTGCAAATAATGATACATAATTATATAATTATAATTGAGTTACAAGAACCCACTATGATAGAGTGTTTTCAAAATCAGCCTTCATTTTAATATAGAGAAAACTCTTGGCCATAAAAACATGTTTTGTTTTGTTCCCAAAGGGGTATGTCATTTTGTTCTGCCTTTGCTAAATAAGAGTTGAAAACTGTTGAAACGTTTCTCATTGGCTTAGCTGGAGAGAACCAATACAAATCAACGGAGACTTTTACGTCTTCAGAATTGAGATCTGTTGAGGTTTATGTGGGAAGTGGGAAAGGTCTGTGAACCATAAAAGGTCTGTTTATGATTCCATCAAATCTAGTCGGCCACAGCTCCACACTAGGGGCACAATCAAAATTATGCAAACAGCTAAGTTTCTATCCCTTGGAAATGATGATACGGGGTCATATTTCCAATACTTAGAATTCACTGCTCGAGTCCATGGCAGCCTACAGTCAAAAGCTTATCAGATAAAGTCATTTCACAGGGTATCAGGGCTGGGAGGGTGGTTAGGCCAATCCCTTCACTTCATAAATAAGGATGCTGCATCCCAGAGAAGTGGCAAATAACAGTATTTAGGATGAGACGCCACATCTTCAGAATCTCCAGATCCCTGAACCTTCTTCCCACCCCAGTGTGTCTGTTGGTGGCATCCACCCCAGTCAATCCATTAACAGACAGGAACTAGCACGGGTGTTCCAGCACTGGGCCAAGCCCCTCAGGAGGACTGAGAGTTTTTGATGCCTAGCTCTGAACAGGCGCTGAAGGCTCCAAACTGTGAGGATGACACATAGCTTCTTCCTTATTGGAGCTCCCAGGCTAGTGAGGGTCCCATGGAACTAAACAACAGATGAGTATGGAATGGGGTGCAATCATTCCAGAAGAACAGACAGCATATGATGGGAGCTCAGAGGAAAAGCTATACCTAGCCTTGAGGGAGGGTGTAGGAACCAGAAGGAAAAGGAGGCATCATCCAGGTAAAGAAGAGGACAAAAGACAGTGATCCTGCAGAGAAAACACCATTGAGCAAAGTTGGGAGGCAACCGAAGGGGGTAAGCAGGTTCGGTCTGGGCAATCCCAGGGAAGCTGAAGGAGACAAATCCAGTGCCAGACTACGCAGACACAAATTTCTGTAACTCTACGTGCGGCTGCAATGAGCATGCGGTCAAAGCAAACACATGCTCGGGCCAACAAGTCCTAAGTGGCACCAGGACCCAGGCAGGAATGAACAGATAAGGAGAGAACCAGAAGAAGAGAGCCTTCCAGATAGCACGTGAGCAAAATCGCCCGGCTAAGGTCTGAAGAGGCAGACACAGTCACTGAGATCATTCCCTGGGCTCTTCTTGTCCACTGGGGCAATATGTGGTCTGAAGACTAAGGTAGCTTGATCTATCAATGAGCCAACAAGTCTTGTTTCTGCTGAGTTGTAAGCTTTCCAGGACTGCAACTAGACAAGTGGGGAGTTCAGAGTCTAAATTAAAACTAATTCCTAATAGGTTCTATAACTGCTATCCCTTTTTTCCCTCTCTCCCTGCACCTAGGCTTTTGCCCTGGTAGAGGTGCAGACAATATAACCCAGAAGTTCAGACAGGAGTCAAAGGTTCCAAGTTCAAAGCCCACCCCGCTACTTATTAACTGAATGACTCTTAGCAAAGTTGCTTTAACTTTCCCCATTCAGCTCCTTCATCTAAACTCTCAGAATTGTTAGATCAGATAAGAATGCAGAAGTTGCTTTCAACATGGCGCCTGGAAGAACTAAGTGTTCTGTGAGTGATAGTGTTCTAGTGTTCTATTTAAAAGGCAAGGTAGGCCAGATTTTAAAGGAACCCCCATATCACAGTCTAGACTTTGTGGTGCATTGTATTTCCCAAAAAGGAATGCATCAGAATCTTGCCTATATGCTTTTCTTATGGTGTGACTTTGACACTCCTCCCATTGAGAAATGGGGTTCTATACTTCCTCCCCCTTGATAGTCATGCTTCTGAAAACAGTGACAGTGATAGTTTGTGACTGCTGAAACCAGATCATAGCATGCCTTTCTTAGGAATGCTTGCTCTTGGAAGCCAGCCACCATGCTGTGAGGAAGAGCAAGCAACACATGGAGAGGCCACTGTTCCAGCCAACAGCCCCAGCTGAGGTCCCAGCTGACAGGCTGCATCAAATCGCCAAGGATGTGAACAAGTAAGCCTTTAGATGTCAGTTCACCCCAGCTTTTGAATATTCCCAGCAGAGGCCTCAGACATAACAGGGCCAAGACAAACCATCCCACTGTACCCTTTCCAAATTCCTGACCCACAGAATCTGTGAGTCTGATAAAATGGTGGTTATTTTATGCCACTTTGTTTGGGTTTGTTACATAGCAACAGATAATCAATATAATTGCTTTAAGACAACAGATGGTCATGGAAAGGTTTGAAAGTGGTGAAAAAGCAAGATGTACGTTTCCAGAAGGCTAACCTGACTGCAGTGGGCTGAGATTGTTGGCAGGGAACTCAGTAGGAGACCACTGACACTACAAACCTGAATATCAGGGCAGGGGGAGGATGTTAAAGGTCACAAATTAGATGTGGTGGCTGACAAAAGGAAAGAACTTCAAATGACACCAAGGTTTGAACTACTAGCGGAACCTGACGTAATTAGGTTCATCCAGAAGGGACTAATGTTGTTTTTTTCTGGTGGACAGTTGGGGTAGAGAAGAGGAGGTAAATTCCATTCTAAATACATGGAATTTGCATGATGTCAGTATAATCTAAGAAGTATCAAGTGAGAAGTTACAAATTCAGGACTAGGCTGGCTGTGGTGACTCACATCTGTAATCCCAGCACTTTGGGAGGCCAAAGCAGGAGGACTGCTTGAGGTCAGGAGCTCTAGACCAGCCTGGGCAACATACTGAGACCCCAATCTCTACAAAAATTTTTTTTTTAATTAGTCGGGCATGTGTGCCTGTAGTCCCAGTCACCTGGGAGGCTGAGGATCACGTGAGCCCAGGGGGTTGAGGCTACAGTGAGCCATGAACATGTCACTGTACTACAGCCTTCACATCAGAGTGAAACTGTCAAAAGATTAATTAATTAATTAATTAATCCAGGACTAGAAGCTGAACACTGGTGTTGGTTAAAACCACGAAAAGAGATGAGATCACCTCTCAGATCATGCCTGTATTTAGGAGAACAGATGAGCGGGACCAGGGTTAGTCAGTCACAGAGATAGAATTCTAAGAGTATAATTTCACGAACAAGTTTTGGAAAGGTGCGACCATTATGAGTGCCAAATGCTACAGAGAGGTGAAAGAGATGAAAGATTGAGAAAAGGGACTGCAACTCAAAAAATAATAAGAAATGGACCCAGGGTCAGAGGAGGGCCTCTCCATCCCTGAGCAAAAATGAAACAAGACACACAAACTGGGGAATGAATGAAATTACAAACCCTGCTCGGTACACATCAGAATGTCTTCAGTCTTCATTCAGATGGAAATTTCCTAAGAGTCTGGAAGAGGGAAGTGATAGGAACTGTTAAAATGAGACGGTGAAATGCACATTCCTAAAGGTATAAAGTGGGCACAGGAACACCTGCCACTTATCCACCTCACAAAGATAAAGCACAGATTAGATTCCTATAAAGTGCTTTGAGTTATCTGCCATTGTAATAGACCTGATACCTATCTTCCAGCCTTCAGAGAACAGTTCTAAGATTTGCTGAACTCTCCAGCATTCCTGGGAGGTAGATATTATCATTGGATGAGGAAACAAAGGCCACACAGCAAGTCAAAAGCCAAGGCAAGATTAGAACAGGGCCTGCCTTCTGTGTGGGGAAGTCCAGTTGGCTAGATTCCTTTTGTGTCAGTAACAGGTTCTTTGATCTGTAATACAGAATAGGCTTGTTTCTGGGGAGGCTGTGAAAATAGATACATTAATGATCACAAGGTTCTCTGAAACTCACTAAGGGGGTTGTAGAAAAAAAGGTGCAGCCAGCCAGATTCTGGAAACAACAGAAGAAATTACAGGAGGCCAGGCATGGTGGCTCACGCCTGTAATCCCAGCACTCTGGGAGGCCAAGGCGGGTGGATCACCTGAGGTCAGGAGTTTGAAACCAGCCTGGCCAACATGGTGAAACCCCATCTCTACTGAAAATACAACAACTAGGTGGGTGTGGCGGCAGGTGCCTGTAATTCCAGCTACTCAGGAGGCTGAGGCAGGAGAACCGCTTGGACCAGGGAGGTAGAGGTTGCAGTGTGCCAAGATTGCGCCACTGCACTCCAGCCTGGGTGACAGAGCAAGACTGTCTCAAAAAAAAAAAAAAAAAAAAGAAAAAGAAAAAAAGAAAAGAAAAAGAAAAAGAAATCACAGGAAGAATGGAGATTGTAAAAACAGCAAGGGAAATGCAGGGCCCTTCGAAAGATTAGTCTGGGCAGATCCAGAGGCTGCGGGGAGGGGCCTCACAGAGCGGGCTATACGCCAGCCTTAGACTCCTCACTTGCGGCATCTCTTTCACCTCTCTGTAGCATTTGGCACTAATAATGATCGCACCTTTCCAAAACTTGTTCATGAAATTAACCAACTGAACTATGTTTGCGATTCACACAGCATGAACATGGCTGGCTTGGACTGAGGCTCCTGGCCTCAAAGACAGAGCAGTAATTCGATTACTCACAGGTTGAACAGGTGAACCAAAAGGTAGTGCTGTGGATCAGAACACCTCAGGGGGCCCCAGAAACAGTGAAGAGGAAGAGTAATGGTTTTGTGAAAAAGACTTTACTTGAAATCCCTGGAGAAGCAGTAGCATCATAATCCTTCCTCGTCCTATATTTACTTTTTTCCTAAAAATTCAATTTCTTAATAAAACTAAAAATGCAATGATGACACTGTTTGAATATTATTATAAATTAGATGGAGTGGAGGATAAACAAAGTTGGCACAGGGAAGGCAAGAGGCATTTACTGAATGTCTATCATATGCCCTCTCAATATTTAGAATCCCCTCACGAGATACTGGCAGCCTATTTTACAGAGACTAAACAGTGACTTAGAAAGGATAAATCTTTTACCCAAGACCACGCAGCTAGTCTATGATGGAGTCAGGATTCCAGCCCTGACATGCCTGATTCCAGAGCTCTTGTTCTTTTCCGTACACTGCACTACGCACATCTCAACAGTCATGAGGTCTGAACTAACGGGATGTACTATAATGCCCCAGAGATGACTGCACCCTAGAACTGGAGAATGCATAGGGAGGGGGACTTCCGTTATGTATAACTGAACTATGTTTGCGATTCACACAAAATAAAGAAGTGACCAGGACCAACCCCAACTTATGAGAGGCAAAGTTACTACTGCCCACTCCACCCCACCCTAGAGCGCCCTCTGCTCTGCACTCTCACGCTGCCTTCCAGCTTTCCAACAGCTCCAGACCCCTTGCTGCTCCTGGGTCTCTTCCCTTTGCTCCCTTCATCAGGCGCTCTCCTCTCCCCAAGCCCATCAGCGCTGGCAAGAGTTGGTAGGTTAACCAGATTCACCAACCCCTGTTAAGTTGTTCGCTAACATGTTACCCCTCCAAGGATATGGGCTTTTTGTGCTTTTGTTTTTTAAGTCAGTTAACATGTACTTGAACACCATAAAGGTAAAATGACAATGGTGGACGTCTCATTCATTCCAGAAGACTGATAGAGGAGACAGCTTCGGGTCAGCAGGCCTGTGGGCATTTCCCCAGCCCATCAACCAGCCAATCACAAAATCAAAACACGAGGTGAGTCTTATAGTTTTTAAAATACTAATTATTATTCACGGCTTAACTATTGAACAGATTTGCTTAGTGAGGTAGGTACTATTATGACACCCATTTTACACACAAGATACAGTCACGAAAAGGTCCAATAACCTCCCAAAGGCTCACAGCTCATAAGCAGCAGGAGCTGGATTCAAACGCAGGCAATCAAGACCGGAGTCATGCTCTTACCCATGATGCCACGAGTTCCCAAAGTGTGATCTGCACACCCTTGGGATCCTTAAGACTCTTTCAGAGGTTATTAGGTAAAAGCCATTTTCCTAATCATACCAAGATGTTATTTGCCTTGTTTATCATGTATTTTCACTCATGGTACAAAAGCAATGGTGGGTAAAACTGCCAGTGCCTGAGACTGCATCAAGGCAGTGGTTCCACACTGCACAAGTCCTACACTCACTGTTGTGTACTCTTAGAGGACAGGGGAAAGTCAGCTTCACTTAAAACTGTCCTTGACAAAGCAGTAAAGATTACTGCTTTTCTTTTTCCCCCCCAAAAAATTTTGACCCTGGAATGTAGATCTTTTAAAGTATTTGGTGTGACAAAATGGAAAGTATGCAGAAAACACCATTGCTGCATCCTGAAGTCAGATGTCTCAGGAAAGGCAACCGTGTGATCATTTGAGTTGGAAGCTGAAACGGCCACTTTCTTCCTGGATATGTCATTTGTACTTGACAGAACTGACAGACAGTAATGACCATTCAGATCTGGGTATCTCTCACAAATTTTTCTTGAAATGAATAAAGTATCCTTCAAATAAAACAACTTACAGTATTTGTTGCCAATGATAAAATTTGGCCCCTTAAGAACTAGAATTTTGGAATACTTGTATTTACTATCATGAGCTTGCAGCTTCCCAATACTGGTCATGATAGTGATGAATGTAATTTTTTGATACTGTATGGTGCAACATCAACATCCGGAAGACCTGAATAATCCAGTGACCCAATATTTTCCAAATGACTAATGTATATTGCTACAAAACCCTGCATCAGTAAAATATTTTAATGTAACAGAATATTAATTTTCATACGGTTTCAGATACTACATGGCAACTAACCTTTAAGAAACTACTGCTTGTCAAATTTTGGGATAGTATCAAAAAATATCCATAATTATCTTAAAAGGCTATTAAAATACTCTTTGCCAACTACATATCTGGATGAACCCAGATTTCCTTCATATTTTTCAACCAAAATAATGTATTGCATCAGATTGAATGCAGAGGCAGACACGCGAATATATGTATCTTCTCTTAAGCAAGGCATTAGAGAGATTTGTAAAAACAAAAAGGTAAAACAATGTATCCATTTGAAGATTTTCTGACTTTAGAAAAAATATTGTTTTGGTTTTTATGCACCCAGGCGTACATGTCCAGGTTGGTTACATGGATATATTGCATAACAAAGTTTGGGTTTCTATTGAACCTATCACTCAAATAGTTAACATTGTACCAAATAGGTAATTTTTAGCCCTCACCCCACTCCCCACTTTCCCCTTTGTGTCCCCAGTGTCTGTTATTTTCATCTTTATGTTTAGCCACTACTTAGCTCCCACTGTAAGTGAGAACATGCAGTATTTTTGTTTTTGAGTTATTTCACATAAGATAATGTGAAATATAAATGGTGCTGCAAGAGAAATAATTTCATTCCTTTTTATGGCTGCATAGTATTCCATGGCATATTTATACCACCTTTTCTTTATCCAATCATCTGTTGATGGGCAAGCAGGTAGATTCCATGACTTTGCTATTGTGAACCATGCTATGAGAAACATACAAGTGCAGGTGTGGTTTTTTTTGTTTGTTTGTTTTGTTTTTGTTTTTGTTTTTGAGACAGAGTTTCCCTCGTTTCCCAGGCTGCAGTGCAATAGCACAGTCTTGGCTGACCACAACCTTCACCTCCAGGGTTCAAACAATTCTCATGCCTCAGCCCCCTAAGTAGCTGGGATTACAAACATGCGCCACCACGCCCGGCTAATTTTGTATTTTTAGTAGAGATGGGGTTTCTCCATGTTGGTCAGGCTTGTCTCGAGCTCCCGACCTCAGATGATCTGCCTACCTTGGCCTCCCAATATACCAGCTGACGTGTCTTTTTTTTTTTTTGAAACGGAGTCTCCCTCTGTCGCCCAGGCTGCAGTGCAGTGGTGCGATCTCGGCTCACTGCAAGCTCTGCCTCCTGGGTTCACACCATTCTCCTGCCTCAGCCTCCCTAGTATTACAGGCGCCTGCTACCGCGCCCGGCCAATTTTTTTGTATTTTTCGTAGAAACGGGGTCTCACCGTGTCAGTCAGGATGGTCTCGATCTCCTGACCTCGAGATCCGCCCGCCTCGGCCTCCCAAAGTGCTGGAATTACAGGCGTGAGCCACCGTGTCCAGTCCAGCCCAGGTGTCTTTTTTATACAATGGTTTCCTTTGGGTAGATGCCCAGGAGTGAGATGATGGTAGTTCTATTTTTAGTTATTCGAGAAATCTCCATACTGTTTTCCATAGAGGTTATACTAATTTACATTCACACTAACAGGGTATAAGGATTCCTTTTTCTCTGCATCCACCCCAATATCTGTTGTTTTTTGAGTTTTTAATAATAGCCATTCTGATTGGTATAAGATGATATCTCAATGTGGTTTTAATTCACATTTCTCTGATGGTTAGTAATGTTTAGTATTTAGAAAATACAGTTATTTTAAATAAACTGATGTTTATATTAAAATGTAATTTTAAAAAATGAATGAATAAACACTTTAAAATTTTCTTGGTTTTAACTCCAGATGTGGTAAACATCAAAAGTTTTGGAGTCCTCAGTAATTTGTAAGAGAATAAAGGGATAGAGACCAAAAGTTTGAAAATCACTGCTGTACAGAACGGGACCTAGAAGGAGAGAAGACAAAGAGCAGGCTGTGTAGCTGCATCACTTTCTTTTCTTTCTTCTTTTTTTTTTTTTTTTTTTGAGACGGAGTCTCGCTCTATAGCCCAGGCTGGAGTGTAATGGCGTGATCTTGGCTCACTGCAGCCTCCGCCTCCTGGGTTCCAGTGATTCTCCCAGCCTCCCTAGCAGCTGGGATTACAGGCATGCACCCCCATGCCAGCTAATTTCTGTATTTTTAGTAGAGACGAGGTTTCACCACATTGGCCAGGCTGGTCTCTAACTCCCAACCTCAGGTGATCTGCCCGCCTCAGCTTCCCTAAGTGCTGGGATTACAGGCGTGAGCCACTGCGCCAGGCCTGCATCGTTTTCTAGGTGGGGGGGGAAACAAACTAGTCACTATGAATTGTACAGACTTCTCAGCAAGTAAGTTTCAAGGACCCAATTTCTTATCAGTCTTTAAGGCTTAATGACAATAAACTTTAAAGATCATTCTCAACTCCTTGTGGTTTCCAGAGTGCGTTCAGCTCCTGCCTCTCATCTTGTGCACTTCTTGTTCTCTCTGGTTCATCTGGGAAACTCCAACCCTCCTTCAAAACATATATTGCCAGTCTCTCCTCTTTGCCCCTAGGAACGCTGTATATCCCTTTTCTATAGCACTAAGCACATGGCTCTGACGTTTGTTCGTGTGGCTTTTTCTCTATTGGGAGTGTGAGGCCTTGAAAGCTAGAATTTTGTCTTAATCCTGGTACCTTCCTCGCAGTACTTGGCACGCAGAGTGAAACTCAGAAAAGATCTGTTGAATTAATAAAACCAAGCTTCTCCCTAACATGCACCAACCAATCTTCCAGCAGCAATGTAGCTTCTCCAGGGAAGACTATGCTGACCAGCTGGGAGAAACAGTACAGGATTTTTAGTATTTCTCAGTATGATAAACAACCGACATTTTGACTATCAAAGTCTTGATATAGTTAGACTGTTGTGAAACCTGAAACTGTAAAACTGAGATCCAAATCTGGGACTTCAAAACCCTCTAAGGCAAGCACCCCTTGCCCAGCCCCCAACATACTACAAGGACCCTCCCCAGGCAGATGCCGGCCTCCTACAAGACCCATGTCTCAAGCTCTCTAAAATCAAAACAACACTTTTAAGCAGCCAGGTTTGAAAGAGAAATTTTTAATAAAATGAAGAGTATCTGAAGACAATTACAAAGTTACTGCTGTAGCTTAAACTGCTACATGACCAAGGACTTCATAACTCAATTAGAGAAAATATTTTTTTCCCCAAATTTAATGTAAGCAATGTGTGGGAATAAAGGATGTTGAGTCAGATAATCCCCTGTAGGCCTCACAGATAAGACCATGTGTATACATTTTGAAAAATGTTCACATACCTCAGGATGTTACAGCTTCTTTCTGGAATGTTGCTACTGTCCTGTTAATCCCTCCCCCAACCTGCCCATCACAATGTTCTCTTATCCTGTTGTTCATCACCCCACTTCCCTTCCTTCCACTATACTGCTTTCTCCTGCTTCCCCACCCTATTCATCTAGGAACTAGGGGAGGATACAATAAAGCTGATAGGCATAAGACATTTCACAGACTTCTTAGGCTCTGCCAAAGAACACGATCGTCTGATTCCCTTGTCCCTACAAAGTAAGAATCTTGGAAATCGTCTATTCTCATTCTTATTTTACTAAAGAGGAACCTGAGAAAATGTAAAGTCATTGATAAGCCATATTTTCTCAATCCATTTCTGTGTATTTCAGGAAGCTTGATCCCAAGGAAAAGAGGTTGCTCCACTGTCAAAGGGAGAAGGAAACTAAGGAATGGTTAAGACTGTCAGTACCCATTCACCACTCACCATCATTTACTAAGCATTTCCTAGATGCTAAGCACCAGAAGTCCTGTGTTAGCACAGGCAGACAAAGAAAGCCCTATGTGTTTAAAATTTAACAGATAATAAATCAGAGCCAGACTGGGTGAGGGGGCTCACGCCTGTAATCTCAACACTTTGGGAGGCCGAGGCAGGCGGATCACGAGTTCAGGAGTTTGAGACCAGCCTGACCAACATGGATCTCTACTAAAAATACAAAACTAGTCGGGTGTGGGGGTGCATGCCTGTAATCCCAGCTACTTGGGAGGCTGAGGCAGGATAATTGCTTGAACCTGGGAGGCGGAGGTTGTGGTGAGCCAAGATTGCACCACTGCACTCCAGTCTGGGCAACAAGAGCGAAACTCCGTCTCAAAAATAGTAATAATAATAAATAAATAAATCAGAGCCAAAAATAAAGTAAACGCAACAAGCACATTAAAAACAAACAAACAGTAGTTTAGGAAAATGAAAAGTTTAGCAAGTCTTTCTATGAATGGAACAGGAAAGACATGAAGAAAAATTAAAAACTGGGTAAGGACTAAATAATTCACTCACCTTGCAATTTAAGGATTTGTTTAGAAAGAGTGTGTACATTCATTACTGGGAAAGTATTTCTGGTGACCAAAAAAAATCCCACAGTAACAATATTGAAATATTTTTCACAAGAACCCCGAACCCCTTACTTTGCCACAAGAGGGTGCACATCTCCTTATGAATACAGTAACCCAGGGAAACCTGCTCAAGTTCCTCTAGGCAGCTGCTCACCTCTGCTCGGGCACCTCTCTCCCTAGCCTGAGTCTCATGGCAGTAATGAGCATCTGGTGAAACCAGTAATGAGCATCATTCACATAGGTGAAACCTGTTCACATACTTTATCTCATTCAATTCCAACAACAGCTCTGTGAGGGTGGGTAGGGCAACTTATCAACTCCATTTTAAAGATGAGGAAACACACTCAGGGGTGAAGTGACTTGTCCAAGGTCAGAGAGATCAGAATGTTAGAGCCCAAATGCAAACTCGTGTTGTCTAGTTCCCAAATCCTATACACATTTTCTTTACATCCCTGTAAGAGCATAATCAAAACTCATTCCACAGTCACTCCGTGTCTCTATTCATCCATTCTACTACTTCTGAGTAAAGAATCATACACTGGGCAGATGAGAAACTGCTCACTTGCATTGTTAAAAATCAGTGAAAGCTGGTTTTTAACAAGTGAGTGTTAGCACCTGGCAAATATCTTTATAGGTTTCCAATGAAGTGAGAAGTATGCTGACACTTGTCTACAGTATTTAAGGCAGCAGTAACCTGGACAATAATAACTGTAAGTGTTGCTTACAACAGGGAAATTAATTGTAAGCTCAACTTTCTTTGGATAGATCTTATAAGACTCAGGCTAAAATCTAACTCCAAAATCCTCCTCCTGTCAGAAACACTAGAATATAGAGGTCAAGGATTTGGAGTTGGATGCCGGACTGCCTGGGTTCAAATCCAGGTTTTGCCACTTACCATGCATGTGACCTTGGCCAATTACTCAACTCCAATGTGCCTCAATCTCCCCTCTGCAGAGTGGAGATAAGAGCAGCAGCTCCCCTCACACTGTAATAGCGAAGACAGCATTGTAACATGAAAGCACACACAAGCGCTCAAGCTACAAAAGGCAGCCCTTACTCTAAAAGGCAAATGAGATTATTAATGTTAGAGACTACAGAAAATATATTAATTTTATGTGCATTATATCGGAGAATTACAATTTAGGATGATATGAATGCTTGAAAATACATATAAATCCCTTTTTTTTTTTTTTTGAGACCAAGTCTCACTCTGTCACCCAGGCTGGAGTGCAGTGGTATGAACTCGGCTCACTGCAACCTCCGCCTCCCGGGTTTAAATGATTCTCGTCCCTCAGCCTCCCGAGTAGCTGGGACTACAGGCGTGAGCTACCACGCTCGCCTAATTTTTGTATTTTTAGTAGAGATGGGGTTTCACTGTGTCTTGAACTCCTGACTTCAGGTTATCCACCTGCATCAGCCTCCCAAAGTGCTGGGATTATAGGCATGAGCCACTGGGCCTGGCCTTACATCCCTTAATCTATGTGCATAGCAATTATGTCTATCTTAAAGGATTTAGGGCATAAATATAAATAGCTAAGAACAAAGTTCTCATATCGTTGCTTTTATGACACTGTTTGGTCAGTCTCATGCCAAGTCCTTGGTCAAGAAAGAAAAGCTAAATTACAGAGTTCCGCTGGGAGGAGACAGTAAGCTTTACACAGCAGAGGGGAAGTCTCGTGACCCCAGGAACCTGAAGACCCAGATTGTAGTTACAGCTCAGCCACTAAACAGCATCCCCTAATCCTGCATCCATAACTCTTAAGTATTTCTAAAAATAGACCTTTTCATTTCCATCACCATGATCTTAATTCATATCCTTAACAGCATGGACTCCTAACTGGCCACAGAAGTGGAGCTCATTAAGTTTGTTGAATGAGTGAATGAATGGGGGGTGGGATAGTGACACCAAAGGAGAAGACCACAGAAAACAGGGAAAAAAGATTAGTTTATGGCCAGGCGCGGTGGCTCATGCCTGTAATCCCAGCACTTTGGGAGGCCAAGGTGGCGGATCACGAGGTCAAGAGATCGAGACCATCCTGACCAATATGGTGAAACCCCGTCTCTACTAAAAATACAAAAATTAGCTGGGTGTGGTGGCACACGCCTGTAATCCCAGCTACTCGGGAGGTTGAGGCAGGAGAATCACTTGAACCCAGGAGGCAAAAGTTCCAGTGAGCCGAGATTGCGCCACTGCACTCCAGCCTGGTGACAGAATGAGACTCTGTCTCAAAAAAAAAAAAAAAAAAAAAAAAATTAGTTTATAAACTATATGCATACACTTTGTTATCTCAAGTCCTAGCTCAGCTCTGATCTCACAGAAAGCTGGACCACTCCAGCAAGGCAAACCTGAAGGAATCCACCCTCCCTCTCAGAATTTTTTCTTAGTGGTAGTGTCACAGGCCCCAATGGGTCCCCCAGATCACCTTTTCAGTCCAGTTTGTTGGATCAAATCCATCAGATCCTTAAGGTTAGCGCCTCCTGCACCTGGCTGAAGCGGCCTTGGCACCTCTAAGTCTAAGAGGATACTGGGCCTAGGTCATGGGGACTTGGAGGTGGGGTGGGCCACTCTTTCACAGGGTCTGAGTGCCTTCCAGCTCCTTCCAAGGGCCCCAAAAAACCCTTTGATTCCAAACACCACGCTCCTCCTTTTAAGACCGCGCTCTAAATTCTGATTTAGTTTGAAGGACATCTCTGTTGCCTAACTCCTATCGGGCAGAGATAATTCCATGGCCACATCTCAATCCAAGGTGAATACTTTTTACAGCTTTGACCTCAGATTTTGACACTGCCATGGGTCCGGCTGCCCCTCTTGGGGACATGGCTTCACACACACAATATGTACACGATCATTCCCTACCCATGATGGCAACGTCTTGGGGATGACATTTCCTCCACTGAAACAGGCCCACTTGCTTACCCAACGTGGCTGTGAATCATACAATAAGAGAACATCTCTGTGTCTTGCTCACAACCTGAAATTCCCAGCAGGGGACACCGTGTAGGTGGGGAATCAGTCATCTGATGGCAGAGTTAATGAGCTCAACTCTTAGGGTTTCAAGTTAGGCCTCACGGGCAGTCTCTGCGATGTCAGACTGCATGATGTTGGGGACATGTCTGAATTTGGCTTCCACAGATTGTAACAAGAGTTTTCCATTTGACCCTGACACGCAAAACTGTGCCATCAGTACTGGGTGGCAAATCTATGCTAGGAAGGGACATGATCTCAGCCATCCAAATTAGAAATGGAAGAGCCCTCCCCAAATCTAGGCAGAATAGCTTAGTCCTAAATGTCTTAGAAGGGCTTTTGATACTTGTCCTGGGACTCTAATTTACAAGCTAACAAGTGTCACCATGAAAATGGCTTTTTGTGATGTTTAGCATTAATTTGTATTTCTTTTTACATACTGCTTTGATTGATTCTAAATACATTTTCTCTTTCCATGATGTTTACATCCTTCACATTCCTAGGGACTGTTATCATATCCCCTTTAATCAGCCGTTGGCCAAGCTATACATATTAAATTCCTTTCATCTCTCCTATGTCCTTCCTTCCAGCAGTGTTGGCTCCTCTTTAAATTCCTTCCAATCTGTCAACATCTTTCTGGAGCTGATGTACACCCAACCTTAATAAACACTCTAGGTGCTCCTTGTTTCCTAAGAGTTCTCCAAAGACTCCTACTGTGAAAAAATATTGGACTGGGAGTCAAAAGTAGTAGTTCTAGTCCTGGATCTGTTCCAAGCCTCAGTTTTCCCTTTTATAACATGGGAGTAACACCTTTTTTGACTTGATCAAAATAGAGTATAAAATATAAAATCACTTTGCAGATTATAAAGTAAATGTGCCCAAAGACTGTGTGCATACAGTATTTGCATAATATTAAAAATATAAACAAAAAATAAAATTGGAAACAAGTATGTCAAATAACTGTTGTTAAATCTGATAGTGGTATTCGGAGTAACAGTTACATTATTCTATGCATTTAGCGCTTTACGTTTCAACTTTAAAGAATTATTTATTCATTTACTGCAAGTATTTACTTAACTTCTACTCTACACAAGAAGACAGGCTAGACAATGTGGGAGAACATGAAACAAAGACCTAGAGAAGTTATTATGGTCATCCCCAGTTCTTAGACACTCAGTACTTGGTTTGGATCACATATCAGGAAGCTGTTCCTACTGTCTCTTGGATTATGCTTTATAGCATTGTGGTGATTTCTTATTATTTCTTTAGAGTAGATTCTGAGAAACAGAATTACTAGGTCAAAGGGTGTGACCATATTTAGGCCTCAAATTTCCAAATAGTTTCCCAGAAAGAGTGTGCCAATTTCTACCCTCACTGCCAATGTTTACCAGTGTCTCTTACCAGGCCATTGCCAACATTGGATATCATCTTTATTCCAAATCTAATGAATTGCTTTTAGAAATCATAAAGGCATGAAAAAATCTAAAATAAATTCATTTCTACCAAGATTAAGTATCCCCACTTGGTATCTATTTTGATGTCGCCTTGTGGTAAGTATTCAACAGAATCTGCAGTCCTTCAAAAGACATTAACTGAGTGCCTATTATTTTCCAGGCAATAAAACTGGGGGTTAAACCACATAGATGAAATAGTCCCAGATCCTGCCTTTAAAGGGCTCATAATCTAGTGTAAAAGATAAACACTAATAATTACAGAACTAATTATAGAACACTGTGGGCAGAGCTCCTTCCTTGAGAAGTACCAAAAAGTACAAAAGCAATACAGAAGAGGGAAGGAGGAACAGCCTAGGGGAGTCAGGAAGGGCTACAGGGAGGTGGTGATATCCGAGCTGGGTTTTGAAGGATAAGCAAGTCTTAACCAGAGAAAGGAGAACAAAAGAGATGAATCGAGGCAGAGGAACCGGTTGTTGGTCTTTGCAGCCACTACCATCCTCTCTCAGAAAATGTTTTATTATACAAAGGTTTAGCAATTCAGGGCTAAGCCTCACTGGGCGGTTTTATTGTTTTAATCTCTATCATTTACAGTTGCATTTCTGTCCCTGGAGAAAGCAATCAGAAAATATTCCTGGTAATTCATCCAACAAAGGGCACAAGATCACTGCTGCTTCCTTCACAGAGAATGCTGTTTTATAAAAACAAGTATTAAACAAGAATTTTGCTAAATACAAACTTTAAAACTTAGATTGTCAAGCTTGAAGAGGATTTAATCCTTAAAGAGCCTTAAATACTTTCTCAGGTAAAGTGGGAATATCTATAAATTAAGATGAATAACTTTCCTTTCCACTCCTACAAAATTAAATCAATTGGAGCTACAGAAGTCACAAAACCCAGTTTAAAAAAATAGCATAAGAAATGATTAATGGCATCAGATCCATTTTCAAGTAATAAAAATATTCCTAAAAGCTGCCCTTTTATGTGTTTTCACATATCATTTGGTAGCATATATAAATATCCACGTCTGGGATTTAGCAGCATTCTGAAAAATATACTCTTGTGAAATAGGGATTACAACAGTGGACTTAAAACAAAACAAAACAAAATGGCCACTGCAACTGTATTAGGTTACAAGCCTCTAACCTGTCCTTGGATTTTCAAAGCCCAAACATCACTCCTGGTCTCTAATCCTCAGTGTGTTTAAATTGCAGGGCATTTAAACAGACTTGGCAGAAAAACACATACAAAGTGGCCTCTTTATAAATTGTAAAAAGATAGCTTTCCAATTACTTTGTCAATTATTTTCTTTTAAACTAAGTCCTTCAAATTGTGCCCTATGGCTCAGATGTCTTCCTAAACCATTTTGTAAAAGGCAAATAGATCTTCCCTTGACTCTAAATGACAGCCTGGCTTTCTCTTGGCACCCCAGGAATCACTACCACCTGCCGGAATGCAGCCGAGTTTGGCCAGGAGCAGACACTCTGATGCTGTCCTGTGATGAAGACAGATTCTCTAGCCAGGGAGCTCAAAGGGAAGGGTATGACCAGGAGTCCAGATACCCAGCCACACGAAGCTTCACTTTCTGTCTAGCCCAGCAATGCAACCTAGATCCCAGCGGAGGTTCCAGGCCTATCTGCCACTGTGCTTCGGACTCACAGGTCAGCCTATGTTCAGATATTTAAAATTACCATTTATCTCCATCTTTATTAAAAATAAATATACCATCAAATTTCATCCTTTTTTTCCTTCGCCCCACATCCCCCTCCCCCGAGACAAGGTGTCACTCCCATTGCCCAGGCTGGAGTGCAGTGGCACAAATGCAGCTCACTGCAGGCTCGACTTCCCAGGTTCAGGTGATTCTCCCACCTTAGCCTCCTGAGTAGCTGGTATTACAGGCATACACCACCACACCTGTCTAATTTTTAGTATAGAACGGGGTTGTGCCATGTAGGCCAGGCTAGTCTCTAACTCCTGGGCTCAAGTAATTCACCCGCCTTGGCCTCCCAAACTGCTGGAATTAACGGTGTGAGCCACCATACCTGGCCTTTTTATCTCCTTCTCAATTGTTGAAAAGCAAAGGGGATCTTTACACAAAACCATATATGTCCACACAACTGGACTGGCATGAAAAATAAATGTGTTTGCATATTTAGAAAGACACATATCACACAAGGTGAAGAATAAAATACTAAACCATTCATTTATCATTTAATCAATAGCATTTACTATGTGCCAAGCATTGTGCTGGGCTGAGGATACTGAAAACAATAACACACAGTTTCCCATTCTCAAAACATTTACAGTCTAATACAAGACCAGTACTATTTTGTCCTTCATATTAAACGTCTACCTGCTGAGTTTCCAACAGAACTAGCCAACAGTATCAGATTTACTCACCTCCCAACCTTAGAAGTATAGTCATTTGAAGTATTTTTTTTCTGTGTTATGCTAATAATCATAATAGTTAAAACTGATTGAACACCTACTCTATGTCAAAGGTCAAACTAACCTATTTCTTAATGTTATCAAGAGTAATCCTTTGAGCTAGCTACTCTTACCACTGCTTCTTCATAGGTGAGGAAACCAAGCTCAGAACCATAGGTATCTTACTCATAGCCATACACCTAGTAAAGGTTAGAGTCAGGATGTAAGCTTGAGTCTGCCTAATATCTGGATTTATGCTCTTGATCACCTAGCTTTGTGGTCTATACTCACTCAAAGGACTGTCAAGAGTAGCTGCAAGTTGAGGAAATGTTTGCATATTTTCTTCTTTTTTTATTTTATTTATTTATTTATTTTGAGATGGAGTCTCACTCTGTCGCCCAGGCTGGAGTGCAGTGGTGCGATCTCGGCTCACTGCAACTTCCGCCTCCCGGGTTCAAGCAATTCTCCTGCCTCAGCCTCCCGAGTAGTTGGGATTACAGGCACATGCCACCATGCCCGGCTAATTTTGTATTTTTAGTAGAGACAGGGTTTCACCGTGTTAGCCAGGATGGTCTCAATCTCCTGACCTCGTGATCCACCCGCCTGGGCCTCCTAAAGTGTTGGGATTACAGGCGTGAGCCACCATGCCTGGCTGCTATTTTCTTCTTGAAAAATTGTTCTATCAAAGGCACAGGGGTAAAATACTCCAACAGCATATAAAAATCCTCTCAGAGATAAGTTCAGTGAGTTATTGATTTTCAAACCTCTTATCAGCCTACTGATAATTTTATAAATCCAACAGAACCATATGCAGAATACTTTGCTGCAAGTAGACGTACAATTTTGAAGCTACTGGTTGTCAATCTTGATTTTTATTGAACTTCCTAAATCTCAAAGCTGACCCTTCAGATTCATTTCTTTCCTATTCAGGATCCATGGGCTAATTTGACCACTAAACACGAGATAAAATAATGAATGGGTATCAATGGCGAGTGGCACCCTGTCCCATGAAAAACTGCTATTTGTCATTGTCAAAAACCTGGAATTCACTCTGAACAGAGAAAAATTCCAGGTCCCATGGGATTACAGTTAAGGAGCACTCAACCCAGAACAAAAAGCCATGGAAAGGATGACAACAGTAACTGGCCATTGTCATTACAAAAATTACAACAGTCAGGGCTGGCTTCATGGGTGTGACATACACCCACCCATGTCACACAGGGCCCTGTGCTCAGATGGGCCCCACATTTGGTTTAATGCTCTGTTTTCACCATGCAGAAATTAATAATTTGTCTTTGAACTTGTGTGTTGTAAGTGAAGTCCAATGGAACAATGGAGTATGTGTGTGAGCAGAGGAGACACATGCAATATGTGTGCTGCCATTCTTTGTTGCACCATTTGCACACAGCTCATTTGACGACCAACGAGTACGGGATTTTGGTAGACCCGCCATGTGTGGGAGTTCGGCAAGACGCAGAGCAAGCACGAGGTAAGCATGTTATGTCTATGATTGAATATGTGCGGGTACAACCCAAGAAGCCACACTTTCTACTGGAACTAGAATTTGCCTTGAATACAGAAAGAAGGCAATGGCACTCAGAAACATGAACAACCCCTCTTATTCATGTTACTTCATGTTAGCCAACAACTTACACCAAAAATGATGATGTATGTCACAGAAGGAAAACAAGAGACAATCCACAGTTTCTCTTCCATTAGTTTTCCACATTTCCATTATTCATTAGTAAGCTGAAGGTGGAGAATGTTGGTAAAATGTGCATATATTAAGAAGTGAAATAATAAATAATAAATTTTTTTAAAAAGTGAAATAAGTTTGAGACCAGTCTGGGCAACAAAGTGAGATCCCATCTCTTTAAAAAAAAAAAAAAAATTAGCCGGCCAGGCACAGTGGCTCACGTCTGTAATCCTAGCACTTTGGGAGACCAAGGCAAGTGGATTACTTGAGGTCAGCAGTTCAAAACCAGCCAGGCCAACATGGTGAAACCCCATCTCTACTAACAATACAAAAAAATTAGCCAGGCATGGTGGCGGGTGCCCGTAATCCCAGCTACTTGAGAGGCTGAGGCAGGAGAATTGCTTGAATCCAGGAGGTGGAGGTTGTAGTGGGCCCAGATTGCGCCACTGCACTCCAGCCTGGGCGACAGAGTGAGACTCCATTTCAAAAAAAAATATTGGTCGAGTGTAGTGGTGCACACCTGTAACCCCAGATATTTGGGAGGCTGAGGTGGGAGGATCACTCAAGCCCAGGAGTTTGAAGTTACGGTGAGCTATGATCACCCCACTACACTCCAGCCTGGACGACAGCGAGATCTCATCTCAAAAAAATAAAAATAAAAGTGAAACAAAAACAGCTGAGTTAGTTTAATGCAGCATTTCCACAATTTTGGTTAGAACAATGTGTGAAGTACAAAATATGAATTGTGTGATTTCAGTGATAACAAGCTAAATGCTCTCATATTTGTATTTTAAACTGCATTGCAGCCAGGCACAGTGGCTCATGCCTGTAATCCCAGCACTTTGGGAGGCTGAGACGGGCAGATCACGAGATCAGGAGTTCGAGACCAGCCTGGCCAATATGGTGAAACCCCGTCTCTACTAAAACTACAAAAATTAGCCAAGCATGGTGGTATGCACCTGTAGCCCCAGCTACGCGCGAGGCTGAGACAGAAGAATCGCTTGAAACTGGGAGGTGGAGGTTGCAGTGAGCCAAGATTGTGCCGCTGCACTCCAGCCTGGACGACAGAGTGAGACTTCATCTTAATAAATAAACAAACAAACAAACAAACTGTATTGCACAATATAAAGGCAAACAATAAAATTGATACGAATAATTACATTTTTTGTTACTTAGAGTGACTTTAAGTAGCAAATAAAACACACTATGATAAGTCAGGAGAGAGACCGTGGAAGAAAGGGAAAAACTTTATATTTTAATTTTTTTATTTTTGTTTGTTTATTTTTTGAGACAGAGTCTTGCTCTGTTGTCCAGGCTGGAGTGCAGTGACACGATTTCAGCCTACTGCAACCTCCATCTCTCAGGTTCAAGTGATTCTCCTGTTTCAGCCTCCAGAGTAGCTGGGATTACAGGTGCGTGCCACCACACCTGGCTAATTTTTGTATTTTTAGTAGAAACAGGGTTTCGTCATATCGGCCAGGCTGGTCTCAAACTCCTGACCTCAGGTGATCCTCCCGCCTTGGTCTCCCAAAGTGTTGGGATTACAGGCGTGAGCCACCACGCCTGCCCTATATTTTAATTATTTAATGACACTTTTTCTGTTTTTTGAACAAGGGACCCCACATTTTCATTCTGCACTGGGTCCAACAAATTAAATAGCTGACTTTAGTAATAGTATCAGATAAAATTATTAAATTATGATCAATCCATTGCCCCTTTCAAACCAAACCTCAAATCACGATGTAAAAGACTAGATAATTCAATAACAAGCACACAAAAACTCCTGCTTGGAATTCTGGCTTTGGTGAAATGAACAAATCAACACAACCTCCTTCCACCACACGCAACAATCCAGGGATCACAGAAAACCAAAGGTAATCAGCACAAAATGTAGGAAAGAGGTTCTTAACACCCAGTCAGTCCTAGCAGTTCTCCCAGTGTCTGAGTCCACGCCTAAAGGGTTTCCTGGGAGGAAAAAACTGCAGATAGTGCAAGTTGCACAATTGATACATTTTTTTAGTGCAAATCTCTGTATGACACAAGCAGCCCCAGACTCTGGCAATGACTTACTGCTTATGGGCACCTGTCATCTTTGGCACCTGAGAGGCGAGAGATAACTTCTAATGTTTGATGGACATTTTCAGGTTTGAAAAATAAAGCACTTTCCTATACAGTCTTATTTTATTCCCACCATAGCCAAGTGAGGAACTCAGGGAAAGTATTTTTCAATAAAATTTTTATCGTTAGTATTCCAATGATAAAAAGTAATGCTGCTTTTATGTGACTGATCTGGGTAGTAGCTACATGGGCATTCACTTTATACTCACTCATTAAACTGTATATACATGTTTTATGTACTTTTGTGTATGATGTAGTCTGCAAAAAAAAAAAAAAAAAAAAGGCATAAATGTTCATTGTAGAAAATCAGAAAAGGAGGTTTAAAATCTCCCATAATCCCATCAGAGGAAACTACTATTAACTTGACACCTTCCTTTCTTAGTTTTTATAAAATTGGAATTAACGGCCGGGCGCCGTGGCTCACGCCTGTAATCCCAGTACTTTAGGAGGCCAAGGTAGGCGGATCACTTGAGGCCAGGAGTTTGAGACTAGCCTGGCCAACATGGCAAAACCCCTTCTCTACGAAAAAATACAAAAATTAGCTGGGAATGGTGGCCGGCGCCTGTAATCTCAGCTATTTGGGAGGCTGAGGCGCAAGAACAGCTTGAACCCTGTAAGTGAAGGTTGCAGTGAGCCGAGACTGCGTCACTGCACTCCAGCCGGGAAGACAGAGTGAGACTCTGTTTCAAAAAAAAAAAAAAAAAAGAAAAAACTGGAATCCTATTTTCCATATTTTGTATCTTTTTCTTAAACTCAGCATATCATGTTTTCATACAGTATTAAAAATTCAACAATGCTTAATAAAAGATAAGCCTAGTTTATTTAACCAATTCCCAACTATTCGATGTTTAGGTTGTTTCTAATTTATTTCCAAAATGACCAGAGGGCCTTTATTTCTATTTCACAGAAAGTAACCTCCCGTGAAGGGATGCGCTTGCTGCTGGTGTCCAGCAGAGCCAGGAGGAGCCATGGCTCCCTGAGCTTGGAGGCTTCATTCCCCTCCACGTGCTGCTTTGCACTTCCTCTGATCACAGGGTTTAACTTGACAGATTAAAGGGAAAAACTGTGAAATACAATCCACCCCTGACCCTTTCCCATGAACTCTCTGCCACCTTAAACAGGGGAACGGTCGACCAAGTTCAAGGTTAAGATCAGGAAGCATGAGCTTCTCTGGTACCTGGCCTGCAGATGAAAGGGCACCAGTGCTGTCCATGTGAGGTGTACTGTTGGGCCCAAATAGTTACTTGGGAGGCCAGGGAAAGAGAATAAACTTTTCAAAAGTACAGAGTTGCAGGGTTCGAGGTTAGTAGAGAGGTTTTATAAATATTTACTGAACAAAACTCTGCCTGTTAACTGGCTGACACAGAGCAAGGTGTGGTTTTCCTTCCCACCCCCAGAGGCGGCTGGGAAAGTTAGTCTGACAAACCAGTGGGAAATGCTGCCCAGCCAAGATGGAACCAAGAGACGGCAAGAATGCCTAAGATGATTCAGGAAATGAGTCCAACCGTCTTCTGTCTGTCTTCTTCCCTCAGCCCCCACAACTCCCACTTCTATTCACTGAAGCAGGAAACCATAGAGAAGACACTCACAAACAAAACACTGGCTGCTGCAATGAGTGGCTGCAGTAGCTGGCCAAACAAACAGCTCTGGTCACAGTGCACAGCGTAGCTGCTGCCCAACAGGTTGAAATATCACTCGCACCATTTCGTATTGTGAATGCCATTGGGTGGTAATAAAAATCATGAGCTGTGGGGAGCTTGTACATAAGGAGAAAAAAACAAAACAAGTCCTAACCTTCCTCTGGTTTGGTGGGTGGTCTGAAAGTTTTCTTTTTGGCAAGGTCATATCCACTTTTTCACACTCCTTGCTAACTGAAGTAGCCAAGAACCTAGGTTTGGGAAGACAACTTTTCTTCAGAAAAAACCACAAGTAAACCAGCCCAGACTTAAGAGAATCTACCCTATTATAAGGACCCCAGAGATAGTAATTCCAAAAGCTACTGAAAATAAACAAAAATGTTTAGTTACTGTTTACTGGAAAATCCCCCCAACATGTATATACAAATTCGATTCTAATCCCTGATTTAAAAAAATAAACCTGTTATACAAATTTGACTTGACCTGTTATACCAATTTGACAAATTTGACTTGGGGGCACCCTGAGTGGGCAGAGGGCAATCAAAGTGATAGGAAGCGATGTCCCAGCGCCACTAAAGCCAAGACACCACCTGACTGCTCACAGCAACCATGCACATAAAAGCAGCTGGTTCCAAACAGCAGCGTTCTCGAGGGCAGGGGCTCCCAGTGCCAGGGCAATTCACATGAGCAACTCCATGTTCTCCCAGTAAAAGCAGAGATTGATCTACTTAATGATTATTTTCCTGTGATCAAAACTGTGGAGGCCACCATCCTAATTCAGAAGGACTGGCCTTTCCATCACTGGAACATGGGTCCAACCTGAATGTCTCTCGCCTCTGGATCAAAAAAGCCAGCTCTCACTAACAGGTATGAGACATCATTTAACTTAAAAGCTTTGTGTACCTTTATGAGGAAGATAATATATGGGGGTGGAGCAAAAGTGGGGATAAAGCCAACAGGAAACATATATCAGATTATGCAACCAAGATACCTATTTATAACCTTATTATTATTATTTTTTATTTTTTATTTTTTATTTTTTGAGATGGAGTCTCACTCTGTCACCCAGGCTGGAGTGCAGTGGCACAATCTCGGCTCACTGCAAGCTCCACCTCGCGGGTTCACGCCATTCTCCTGCCTCAGCCTCCCGAGTAGCTGGGACTACAGGTGCCCACCACCACGCCCGGCTAATTTTTGGTATTTTTAGTAGAGACGGGGTTTCACCATGTTAGCCAGGATGGTCTCCATCTCGTGACCTCGTGATCCACCCGCCTCGGCCTCCCACAGTGCTGGGATTACAGGTGTGAGCCATCGCACCTGGCATATAACTTTTATTAAACTTCCATTTAAATGGTAGATTCTTGAGTTAGGGATTCCTGTAGAAGTTATCTGAACTATTTTATAGCAGAAGAGAAAATGCTTTTATGTTTGGAAGCAGGACCAGAAAAGGATCTCTTTGCTGCTTTAAGCAAAGTTGTAAAAGTAGGTCTGTAAAGATCTAGGTATGCAAATGTGGCCATGCTAAATTTTGAGTGTGGGCTCTTTTTCATTCCTGGCCTGCCTTCCCCTGGAAGTGTGATTGGACAAGAAGCAAAATCAAAAACAAACAAAGGCAAAAACCAGGCAAAACAGAAAAATAACTCAGAGACCTGGAAAACTCCAAAACGAACAATTTCCAAGTCACTAGGAGCTAAGGATAATTATCCATCTACATATCAGTGGAATTACTGTTTTAACTTTCTAGGATCTTTGTTCTTCCTAAATTAATTATCCACTTACAGCTTCTAACTTAACAATTTATAAATAGCTACCCTTTTACTGCTATGAAGAAATTTAGATTTTTAAGACGTTAACATATTTTAAAGCTCTGAAAACTGGTAACACTACGATTTATCACTTTTTCTCACTATCCTTATGTTATGGTACTGTCACCAACCCTGGACTTGGAAGTCTTTGGTATTTAGGGTCTAGATGGTCTGTTGTTACAGGTTTTAAAAAATATAGACTGGGTGCAGTCACTCATGCCTGTAATCCTTACACTTTGAGAGGCCGAGGCAGGTGGATCACCTGAGGTCAGAACTTCGAGACAAGCCTGACCAACATGGTGAAACCCCATCTCTATTAAAAATACAAAAATTAGCCAGGCATGGTGGCATCTGCCTGTAATCCCAGCTACTTGAGAGGCTGAGGCACAAGAATCACTTGAACCTAGGAGGTGGAAGTTGCAGTGAGCTAAGATCACACCATTGCACTCCAGCCTGGGCGACAGAGTGACAGTCCATCTCAAAAATAAATAAATAAATAAATAATATATAGTCCATATATATTGTCTATATATATATGAACAACGACTAGTTTGGTTTTTTTAGTAGACTGGGTGTGTCCCAAACATGGTGATCAAAGGTGCCTTCCTATCACTTTTATTTTATTTTATTTATTTTATTTTATTCTATTTTACTTTATTTTGAGACAGAGTCTCCCTCTGTCGCCCAGGCTGGAGTGCAGTGGCGCCATCTTGACTCACTACAACCTCCAACTCCCAGGTTCAAGCGATTCTCCTGCCTCAGCCTCCCAAGTAGCTGGGACTACAGGCTCATGCCACCATGCCCGGCTAATTTTTTTGTATTTTTAGTAGAGACAGGGTTTCACCTTGTTAACCAGGATGGTCTCGATCTCCTGACCTTGTGATCCACCCTTCTCAGCCTCTCAAAGTGCTGGGATTACAGGTGCGAGCCACCGCACCCAGCCTCCTATCACTTTTTAAAGGGCTCCCATTTAGACTACCCTCACAGGAGCAAAGAGGTACAGGAAGGAACCGGGGGATTACATAATGGATACACTGCTAGGTATGTGATATACTGCCTGCCTGCACTCAGTGTGTCAGTGAACAAGTACTACTGTGCCTTAATACCAGAAGTAGCAACTGGAAAACAGAAAAATATGCCACAAAGCCTGCTGCCATTCCTATTGTGGGAAGTCAAACAGCAACCTTTGCAAACATCAATTTTCTTTCCCCCCAGTGATGAGTTACATAGAAGTTCTCCTCCAAGTTTTAGAATGTACTTCTAAAAATTCCCAACCAGCAAATTCTAGACCAGCAGTAGGAACTGCTAAGGCATAATATGTAACAATCATTATGGACTGAATTCTCCAACTCTTGATTTAGAATGCACCAACTGCCATCTCACCCTACCCAAACAGCCTGCACGGTGGCAACCCTGCCCCAGAAAATCTGGCTGTCCCCACAGCATTCAAAAGTCAGCCTGGTAAGTCTCATTTTGCAAAACCTGTTCCCCAAGTTCCTGACACAAAGAACTCCAATGCCCATTGATAACCTCAAATTCTACAAGGTCCCCTTATCAGCCATTAAAATTATTTTAAAGTAAAAATTATTTTACTTAAATTTAGTAATCTAAGAACTTCTTGGCCAGGCGCGGTGGCTCACGCCTGTAATCCCAACACTTTGGGAGGCCGAGGCAGGCTGATCACCTGAGGTCAGGAGTTCAAGACCAGCCTGGCCAACATGGTGAAACCCCATCTCTACTAAAAATATAAAAACTAGCCAGGTGTGCTGGCACATGCCTGTAATCCCAGCTACTTGGGAGGCTGAGGCAGGAGAATCGCTAGAACCCAGGAGACGGAGGTTGCAGTGAGCTGAGATCGCACCATTGCACTCTAGCCTAGGTGAAAAAGCGAGACTCCGTCTTAAAAAAAAAAAAAAAGTCTCTCTTTTCTGGCTTGATTTTACTGAGAACAGTAATTCAACCTACACATATACATGTCAAGGCTGTGTTGTAAAGGATAATTGTCTACTAGTTTATTTATCAGACTCCTGGCCTTAAAAATAAACGTCAGGAGGCAGAAAAAAACTGAGAAGTTGGGGTCATCACTTCAAGATTCAACTCACTTAGAGGAATTAAAATACACAATCAATTGTTGATTAGACAGTAACGATTATAATGAATGCTGAAGTCCACAGTTCAAACAAGCAATTAGGGTTGATACAAGAAGTGTAAACAATTCATGAATGGACTAAATGCTCTTCTGAAAAGGAACTGGCCTCTAGTCCTCATACTGTGTCTGTCTATCCCCAAATCTATCCCTGAATCTCTCTGTAACTCCCATGACACTTCATCCTAGGTGCAGCAGCACTAATATAAGCTTCTCTTTTACGGACATAACTTTTTCTGCTGGGTAATTTTGGGAAAAAACTTGTTTTACTACCCAGTATAAAAAGTAAAATAGGACCTGCAATCAGACTTGGAATTAGCCAGGATATGATCTCTCATTGAAAGGCACTATTTCAATTAACAAAGTTGCAGTGTGTTAAAAAACATCCTTGATAGCAAGCCAAGAGCATGAATTAGGTTGGCCCAGAAAGAAATGAGCCTGTGCCTGAGAAAAATCAGGCAAACACACATCTTTAACAAAAATTAAGAGTACACCAAAAACACAACGATATCTGAGCATTTATCACCCATGCGGACTTACCACGAGAATAGAAGCTCTTCATAGGTAAGGGCTATCTCCTAGCTCGGTTGTTTTGAACTTTAGCACACATCAGAAGTCCCAGTGAATCTGGGGTGGGGCCTCAGAATTTGCATTTCTAACAAGGTCCCCATTGACAGTGAGAGGACAACGCTAAGAATCACTGTCCTAGCTTATCTATTATGTGGTGTGAATAAAGGTCAGAGGATGCTTACCTTACTGTGGGGAACATCCCCTCCACGGCACTGGAAAGCCACATTGTGAAAGGATCCTTCAGGAAATGCGCCATTTTGCCTTGACACTGGGAATTTATTATCTGTTGATCTTTAAAGTATAGATTATAAACTTCTCTAGACTTTGACACCTTCCAAAGAAAGGAGAGAAACTCCCCTAGCATAGGAACCATCTCGCCTGGAATAACACTTGTCCCATCCCCTAGAGGTACAAATTCTAGAGTAAGACACACCTGAGTATCTAAAGCTGTTAACCAGAATTCATAGAAAACTCAGTAAATATCAAGGCTATCATGCCTGGTCCCTGCTAAGGACTTCTACAATTCTCTATGTAGATCACTTGTAATCCAGGAACTCTTCGTCCACAAACTTCTACCTATCTAAGATTTCTCAACAAGATCTCAAGACAAGACAGAAAGGTTTCTCCCGGGAAAAGATCACATGCAATTCTCTGAGATTTATTTGTCTTCCTGTATCCCTGTCTTTGTTCCAATCCAGACCCCCCTCATATACTGTCATAGCCCCTTCACCTGTGTACTTTTACTCAAGTCGCCCAGGCACACTCAATTATTTCATCACTGTTCAAAAAACAGTCTTTCAGAACCAGGACAGGTGCCAGCTATCATAATTCAGCCAAAGATAAGCAAACTGTCACGCCACTTGAACACATGTGTTTCCTCTGAAATTTATGTCCATGCACATTGTCTTCTTTTAAAACAATAGCTTCCTGGTCTGGCATGGTGGCTCACACCTGTAATCCCAGCATTTTGGGAGGCCGATGCAGGCAGATCACCTGGAGCCAGGAGTTCCAGAACAGCATGGCCAACATAGTGAAACCTCACCTCTATTAAAAATGTATTAGCCGGGCGTGATGGGGTGCGCCTATAGTCCCAGCTACTAGGGAGGCCAAGGCACGAGAACTGCTTGAACCCGGGAGGCGGAGGCTGCAGTGAGTGGAGATTGTGACACTGCCTCCAGCCAAAAAATTGCTTCCTTTAAATAACACTATAAAATCATACATATAGAAATTAGAAAATTAAGATATTAGTGATTCTACCACCCAATGATAACCACTGTTAATAATCTGATGAAGGGGCCGGGTGTGTTGGCTCACGCCTGTAATCCCACCACTTTGGGAGGCTGAGACAGGCCGATCACCTGAAGTCAGGAGTTCGAGACTAGCCTGACCAGCATGGTGAAGGGCCAGGCATGGTGGCGCATGCCTGTAATCCCAGGTACTCAGGAGGCCAAGGCAGGAGAATTGCTTGAACCCAGGAGGTGGAGGTTTTGGTGAGCAGAGATCATGCCATCGCACTCTAGCCTGGGCAACAAGAGGGAAACTCCATCTCAAAAAAACAGAAAAAAGAATAGAAAATAAAATAAAAGAGAAAAGAAACATAATCTGATGAAGAGGCCAGGCACAGCAGTTCACGCCTGTAATCCCAGCACTTTGGAGGCCGAGATGGGCGGATCACAAGGTCAAGAGATAAGACCATCCTGGCCAACATGGTAAAACCTTGTCTCTACTAAAAATACAAAAATTAGCTGGGCATGGTGGCACGCGCCTGTAGTCCCAGCTGCTCGGGAGGCTGAGGCAGGAGAATGGCATGAACCCAGGAGGCGGAGCTTGCAGTGAGCCGAGATTGTACCACTGCACTCCAGCCTGGGCGACGAGCGAGACTCCATCTCAAAAAAATAATAATAATAATCTGATTAATGCTATTAGTTGTGTAGGTATTTATGAAAATGGGACCATACTGTTTATTACTCTTCTGCAATCTTTTTCACTTAGTATATTGTACAAGTCTTTACATATTCTTCTACAACATTAATTTTAGTGGCTACAAAGGGTTTCATGGCATAGGTGGACAATAATTTCCTTAACTCCTTGGAGTCTTTCCTCTCTCGCACATGTTATGTCTATTTAGGATCCAGCAAAATGACACATGCATTTACAACCCCTGCACTCCATCACTAAGCCATGTGCAGCAATAGAAGCACTGGATGATAAAGCTAGAGGAATTATTACCTAATAAACTTGTGGACAGACTTTCTTAATCAGAGAAAAAAACATTTAAATTAATTAAAAAGCATTTCTCTTCATTTCTTCACACTGTAATATTAGCTAGCAGGTGGTCCATAAAACCATTCCCTTTGGTACTCCAGTGCAGCTGAAACATTTCCCTCCACTTTTGTTTTAATGGGAAATTTAAATGTCAATGAAATTAAATACAATCTGAGTATACTTTACACACATTCCCCAGGGCCTAAAGGTAGTAAGAGCATAATTTTAAACTTTTTTGTTTGTTTGTTTGTTTTGAGACAGTGTCTCCCTCTGTCATACAGGCTGAAGTGCAGTGGCACGATCTTGACTCATTGCAACCTTCACCTCCCAGGTTCAAGCAATTCTCCTGTCTCAGCCTCCCAAGTAGCTGGGATTACAGGTGTGTGCCACCACAGCCGGCTAATTTTTGTATTTTGGGTAGAGATGGGGTTTCACCATGTTGGCCAGGCTGGTCTCAAACTCCTGACCTCAAGTGATCCTCCCACCTCGGCCTCCCAAAATTCTGGGATTACAGGCATGAGCCACCATACCTAGCCCAATTTTAAACTTTTTTAAAAACAAATAAGAGGGAGAAGTAAGACATATAAATTATTTACTATGTTTTCATTCACAACAGGGAGAATGCAGGGGGCTGAGGGTGGTAGTAGGGGAGACAAATCTAAGCCTTAGAAGATCCATTTTAATTAGTTAATATTGTTAAAGAATCAAAGACCTTGTGTGAGATGAAGTTCCAATCTTTCCATTTACACTGTGCTTCTCAAAGGATTCTCATAAAACCAACCCCTGTGCGTGTCGGAATTGCCTTTCCAATACCAAGCATTCACCTGTAGAAACACGCAAAATTGTGGCCTCCACTGCTTTCTCTAGTGTTGGAGGTGATATAACTCCTGGAAACTGTACTTGCAGAGTGGGGTGCTCTCTGCCTGTAAGGAAACCTTCCGCCCCTTCTACTCAGCCCCTCCGAGTCTGTGTCTTCTGCTTCTCGTTTCTCACCAATTACTTCAAAGCATGTGGTCTTTCTTTTCATCTTGGGACAACCAACATTACAGAGAAAGATGCAGAAAAGATGATGTACAATATCTAGGGAAAAAAAATCAACTCATATATCCCTTGTGAAATATTATTTATCACCTCTCAAAACAAGTCATACCTGGGGTGGCCGAGTCTGGACTGTGTCACACGAAGATAAGGCAACTGCGCAATCCAAAGACACCAGCAGGCCACAGCCATCACTTCCTGCGGCTAAGTAGACATTTTCTCTTGATGTCCCAGTATTTCAAACTTAAAATCTCCTCAAACCGACCTCCCCCTTCTGATTTCCATTTCCATTTAATAAAACAATAGCAGCATCCTTCTCCCAAGATCCCCATTTCAGGATCTGATATGGCTTGGATGTGTGTTCCTTCCAAAGCTCATGTTGAAATGTGATTCCCAGTGTTGGAGGTGGGGCCTGGTGGAAGGTATTGGATCATAGGGGTGGATCCCTCATGAATTGCTTGGCACCATCCCCTTGGTGATAAGTGAGTTCTCAGTTAGTGCACGTGAGATCTGGTTGTTTAGAAGAGTCTGATGCCAGGCGCAGTGGCTGACACCTGTAATCTCAGCACTTTGGGAGGCTGAGACTGATGGATCACTTGAGCTCAGGAGTTCGAGACCACCCTGGGCAACAATGTTGAAACCCCATCTCTACACAGAAAATACAAAAATTAGCTGGGTGTTGTGGTGCGTGGCTGTAGTCCCAGCTACTTGGGAGGCAGAGGCAGGAGAATTGCTTGAGCCCAGGAGGCAGAGGTTGCAGTGAGCTGAGATCGTGCCATTGCACTCTAGCCTGGGTGACAGAGCAAGACTCTGTCTCAAAAAATAAATAAAAGTATGGGACCTCCCCCTTCTCTCTCTCTTGCTCCCATTCTTGCCATGTGACATGCCTGCTTCCTCTCACCTTCTGCCATGACTAGAAGCTTCCACGGGCCTCACCAGCAGCCAAGCAGAAGCAAGCACCACAATTTCTGTACAGACTGCAGAACTGTGGGCCACTTAAACCTCATTTCTTTATAAATTACCCAGGCTCTGGTATGCCTTTATAGCAATGCAAAAACCGACTAACACAGAAAATTAGTACTGAGGAGTGGGGCATTGCTATAAAGATACTGAAAGATGTGGAAGTGGCTGTGGATCTGGGTAATGGGCAGAGGATGGGAAGAGTTTGGAGGCTCAGAAGAAGACAGGAAGATGAGGGAGAGAGTTTGGAACTTTTTAAAGACTGGTTAAACGGTTGTGACTAAAATGCCGATACAGATATGGACAGCGAAGTCCAAGCTGATGAGGTCTCAGGTGGAAAAGAGGAAGTTAATGGAAACTGGTGTAAAAGTCACCTGCATCACACCTTAGAAAAGAACTGAGCTGCACTGCGTTCATGTCCTAGGAATACGTGGAAGTTTGAACTTAAGAGTAATGACACTTAGGGTATCTAGTGGAAGAAATTTCTAAGCAGCAAAGCATTCAAGATGTGGCCTGGCTGCTTCTAACAAACTACAATCAGAATTGGGAACAAAGAAATGACTTAAAGTGGAACTTATATTTAAAAGGGAAGGACAGTGTAAAAGTTTAGAAAATTCACAGCCAGGCCCTATAGTTGAGAAAGAATCCAAGTAGGCTGTGGAGCAACCACTTGCTACAGAGATTAGCATGACTAAAAGGGAGCCAAGTGTCAACATCCAAGACAATGGGGGAAAAAAGCCTCAAAGCCATTTCAGAAATCTTCCAGGTTACCCCTCCCATCACAGGCCCAGAGGCCTAAGAAGGAAAGAATGGTTTAGTGGGCCAAGCCTGGGGCACCAACGCCCTGCACCACTTCAGGAGACTGCAACCCCCATCTCTGCTGCTCCAGCTCCAACCACAGTTCACAGGGCCCCAGGTACAGCTTGGGCTGCTTTGGAGAGTGCAAGACATCATAAACCTTGGTAGTTTCCACATGGTGTTAAGCTTACAGGCACACAGACTGCAAGAGTGAATGAGGCTTGGCATCCTCTGCGTAGCTTTCAGAGTATATATAGGAAAGCTTGCTACAGGGGCAGAGCCCCCACAGAGAAACCCTACTAGGGCAGTGTCTAAGGGAACTGTGGGGGTTGGAGCCCCCACACAGAGTCCCCACCAGGGCACTGCCTAGTGGAGCTGTGGGAAGGGGGCCACAACCCTCCAGACCTAAGAATGGTAGAGCCACTGGCAGCTTACACCCTCAGCAAGGAAAAGCTACAGGTACACAACTCCAACCTAAGACAGCAGCCATGTGGGCTGTGCTCAGGGAAGCCAGTGGGGCAGGGCTGCCCAAGGCCTTGGGAGCCCATCTTTCAAATCTAGATATGGGACGTGGAGTCAAGGATTACGTTGGAGCTTTGGAGCTTTGGAGCTTTAAGATTTAATGCCTGCTCTACTGGGTTTCAGACTTGCATGGGTTCTAGTACCCTTTCCATTACCAATTTCTCCCTTTTGGAATGGGAATGTTTACCTAGTACCTGCACCACCATTGTATCTTGGAAGTAAATAACTTGTTTTATATTTTACAGGTTCATAGGTAGAAGGAAATCAGCTGTGAGTCTCAGATGAGATTTTGGACTTTGAGTTGATGCTGGAACAAGTTTTTGGGAGACTATTGGGAAGAGATGATTGTATTTTGCAAGGCGAGAAGGACATGAGATTTGGGGGCGGCAGGGGCAGAGACAGAATGACATGGTTTGGATGATGGCCCCTCCAAATTTCATGTTGAAATGTGATCCCCATTGCTGGAGGTGGAACCTGGTAAGAGGTACCAGATCATGGAGGTGGATCCCTCATGAATGGCTTGGTGCCATCCCCTTAGTGAAGAATGAGTTCTCATATGGTTTATGAAAGATCTGGTTGTTTAAGAGAGTCTGGGACCTCTGGCTTCTCACTCTTGCTCATGCTCTTGCCATATGACATGCCTGCTCTTCTTCACCTTCCGCCATCATTGGAAGCTTCCTGAAGCCTCACCAGAAGCCAAGCAGATGCTAGCACCACACTTCCTGTATGGCCTGCAGAACCGTGAGCCAATTAAACCTCTTTTCCATCCTCAGGTGTTCTTTCATAGCAATGCAAAAACAGACTAACACAGGATCACTCTTACCATTGCCAGGTTTCAATATCTAGCCACTAACTCAACAAGTCATGTTTCTTCTCTCTGCACAATATTTCTCCCATCTGCCTCTTTTTTTCAGCTTTCTCAACCAGTATCCTAGTTCAGGCTCTTATTACCCAACACCTAAACATATCTATAAGCTCTTAACTGGCCTCCCATACACATCAATCCATTCCATTTATGGCCATGTGTTTTGATAATCTTTCTCTGCTGATCAGAAATGCAGGAGGTGGCCAGGTGTGGTGGCTCATGCCTGTAATCCAACACTTTAGAAGGTGAGGTGGGAAGACTGCTTGAGTCCAGGAGTTTGAGACCAGCTTGGGAAACATAGCAAAACTCCGTCTCTACAAAAATAAAACAAAAATTAGTCAGGCATGGTGGTAAGCATCTGTAGTCTTAGCTAGTCTAGAGACTGAGGTGGGAAGATTGCTTGAGCCCAGGAGTTTGAAGTTTAGTAAGCTATGATCACACCACTGAACTCCAGTCTAGGCAACAGACTGAGATCCTGCCTCTAAATAAATAAATAAAAGAAACTCAGGAGACTACAGAATAAAATCTTAATGTCTTCTTCCAACAGTCACGATATTTCACGGTTCTAGCCACATCTCTGTCCTAGCAAAAGTGGTCTTTTCTACTCCTGGAACACATTATGCACACTTATGTTTCCAAATTACCCTTGAAACCTTTTCCTGCACTTTGAATCACCTTCCCACTCTTCTCCTCTTCCTTGAATTCTATTTATACCTGAGTGTTCAGCTCAAATCCAACCTTTCTACAAAGCCATCAGAAAAGCTACTACACACTTGTCTCTGCATTCTCATTCATTCAAAAAGTATTTACCTACTAACTTCCTATGATGAGCAAGGCACCAAGTTAGTTGCTGGGTATAAAACGGTGGAAAAAAAACCCCACACAAACAGGGTTCCCGTTTTTATATTTTCCTCTCTCCATGAGTCATATGTGCACCAATTAGGTATAGCCCTTTGAGAGACTACATCTCATACTTTTTGTTTGTTTGTTTTTTGTTTTCTTTGAGACAGAGTTTTATTCTGTCACCCAGACTGGAGTGACGTGGCATGATCATAGCTTACTGCAGGCCTGACTTCCCGGGCTCAGGTGATTTTCCCACTTTAGCCTCCCAAGTAGCTGGACTACAGGTGTGCACCAACACGCCTGGCTAATTTTTGTATTTTTTGTAGAGATGGGGTTTTGCCATGTTGCCCAGGCTGGTCTGAGACTCCTAGGCTTAAATGATCCATCCACCTTGGTCTCCCAAAGTGCTGGGATTACAGATATAAGCCACTGTACCTAGCCTATATCTCATGTATTTTTAAAAAATCTTTCAAAGGTCCACTCCTAGTGTAGTGCCAGGCACATAGCAAATGCTCAGTAAATGACTGCTGATTGATTTCTGATCAGTAGTTACAGATCCACACACATATCTCTGACAGCAGTTCTTTATAAAGCCAAGTCAAATGGCTCATATCTGAAGAGACCAACCTTTATTAACACTATGCTCCAAAATCAACAGGGCCAACTGGCCACCTGACCAAGAACAATGGTTGTCCTTTTCATAGAGAATGTGCCAGTTTGCCTTAGACATTGAGAGCACTTTGTGAAACCCTGATCACAACAGGACAAGGCGTACTTCTGAATGGCAACAGGAGATGATATAGGCGGTCTCTGCCTTCATATATTCATGTAACAAAACATGGGTACGGTCAAAGAGTCCCACTCAATGCCTTAGAGACTTATAACCATCTCATCTCACATAGACTTAGGAGGTATGCAAAATGCCTGTCAAGCATCCAAAGTGTGCATCAATTCAGCAAATATTTACCAAACACCAAGAAGAGACAACACCCAAGAGAAAGCACAGGCTCTGGAACTACGAAAACCTGGCTCTGACTGCTGGATTTAGCACTAGTTATGTGGAAAGATGACTGATCTTGCTCAGCTTTGATTTCCTTCTCTGTAAAACAAGGACAGGACCACCTACCTCACAGGGTCTGCTATGAGGATTAAATGAGATAATGCGTGTAAAGTACGTGACACAGAGTAGACGTTCAGTAAGTGGTAAGCCGTTGCTATTGCTGAAGAAGAAGATAAACAGGCAGTAGTGGTATCTGTAGTGTTGGGCACTGTGTTAGCACTGTTGCATATCCAGCAAGACAATCTCAAGGCAGACCTTTAGGTAGAGAGAAAAATAAGAGAGGGGGACATAAAACTGTCTTATGCCTTAGAATGCGTATCTATCACTAAAATTCTAAGTAATATGGAAACTTAGATGTTTCACTGATATCATAAGCAACATTATCCCACCAAAGCATTTAAATAAAATACTCATCTCCAACCACCCTCGTGTCATGGTCACTTGTTGCTTTCAGCAATTCAAACTGCTTGGGGTGATAGAGCTCCATGGTAGATTTAACTGCACTCCTTTACCTTGAGATAAACAGCTTGTAAACTCCTAGAAGGCCACTACTGCTTTTAAAACCAATGTTTGTTCTTTGGGGAAGGTAATGCTGAGAATCCAAACCCAGTATAAGAAAGAATTCAGCTCCCATGCAGGCCACTGTGAAGAGGACACACCTAGTAGACACACAAATGTTTGCTGAACATAAGAATGAGTTTCAGTTACAATGGACTTCCATATCCAATGTAATATAACACCTGGGATACCGATGCAAAACATGTTACTATGAATAAGAGTCCCAGTCTTCGGAATCAGAGAAGGAAATGGAGCAAATACAAATACCCAGTTTCCGTCTCTCCTAAGAACAAAGAGAAAGGGAAAAAAGTATTGAACCAGAAGCTGAACGGAAAAAAGTATTGAACCGAAGCTGGCATTCACTCTCAAACATGTACTACTGCCTCCTCTACCCGCTTCTGTCCAGTCTTAAAGGTGTGTGTGCACAGATTAGTTGAATGTGTTTCAAGTTCATAACGGAAGTCAAGGAAAAATTCCATTCTTTAACATCTTGCTAAAATATATAGCTTCCGTAAGATGACACTAAATGTAAGTATTCAGCACTCACATCTCACTGAAGAGAAGGGAGAATCAGCAAAAAATGAACTGTAAAGGGTGAAACTATGCTTACGAGGTAAGAGTCCAGCGTTCTCTGCCTTTCCGAAGAGTGGCAACCATCCCTTCCACAGCCCCATGCAGCAGTATCTGAGAAGCACAGGGAAGGCTGAAAAATCTGTGGATGACCTTACTAGAATTTCATGCTTACTTATACATGTGACTAAGAGCCAGCACCCAGGCTTCCAATCTCTCAGAAGTCACCCATAAATCAGCCTATGAGACAAGTGCTGCAAATAGCATAATTTCTCATGAGCAAGGACCCTGGCTATGTTGCTAGATCTTTCTGTAGTTAACAGCGAAAGATAGTATCTGTTTTAACATTTTATTATGAAGATTTTGAATTTACACAAAAAAGTAAACGGATGTGATGAACCCAGCTTTAACAGTTACCAACATACGACAAATCTTGTTTCATCTATACCATACCCACTGGATTATATTAAACTGAAACCCAGGTATCATAGTATTTTATTTATAAATACTTAAGTATATAAAAGATGAGGATTTTTTTAAAAATCACCACAACACCATTATCAAACATTAAAAATGAAAAGCCATTTCCTTATACTAGCAAAAATGCCCTCACAGTGTTCAAATGTCCCCAATTGTCTTATAACCCCATCCTCTTTTTACAGTTAGTTAATAACTGAATGTTCACAATGGAAAGCAACGTAGAGACTGCACAGTTCAGTTTCTACCCACTAAGACCCAAACTCCCTCACAGCAGTGCCTCGGTTATGACATGTCCCCTGAGAAGTGTGCATTTTGTGGAAGACAAGAATATTAGACTCATCAGGGTTTTTTTTTTTCCCCTTCAGTATGTTATTTTACTCTCTTTTGTAATTGCATACTTAAGATTTTTAAATAGCTTTATTGAGATATAATTCACATCACAAAACTTACCTATTTAAAGTATACAATTCAATGATTTCTAGCATATTCGCAAAGTTGTGCAGTGATCCCCACTATTTAAGTTCTGAACATTTCTATTACCCCGAAAAGAAACTCTGTACCCATGAGCAATCTCTCCCTCACCCGCCTCACCCCTTCCCGGCCCCTGGTAATCACCAGCTGGCTTTCCGCCTCTGTGGATTTTGCCTTTCTGGACATTCTTACTCCACTCTCACACTGTTTAAAGTCGTTTGGGGGTCTGTCCTCCAACCCCCAGGTAAGGCAGTCACTTTCCTAGGGGATAGGAGTAGCTGACCGGCACTCATGGAGTCAGATTCCCCAGCAGGCTCTCCTGGCTCCTCCCTCATCTGGGAGCAGAGGATCAGCTGTTTCTTTTTGTTTTAGCTGTTAGAAAGTTCAGGCTTAAATTTGCTGCCCAACTTTAATAACTGTGTAGCATACTATCACATACATTTCTCTCACCACATTTCCCTTTATCCTCACTTTAATATTCAACCTTAATTTTCCTTTTGTTTTGTTCATTTGCATTTTTCCTATATTTTCTTATACTTCAAGTATTTTGTACTCAAATACTTTTTTTTTTTGAGGTGGGGAACCAGTAAAGAATGAATGCATAACATTTATCTTCAGACATTCTGGTACTATCTTATCATGTCTGAAAGCCTAGGAAAATCTCATTTGATTATGATGATTTCTGGTGATTGAAACCTAGCCTGATACTCCCAAAAACATGGTGTTAGGCTCCAACAAAAGGATACAGAAGAAAAAGAAATGCCTCAAAGATGACTTGGGTGAGGATGTGTGAAATGTATTCCTGTACACACAAAAAAGAGGTGTATGTGTGGGGCAGGATCGGTGAAGAAAATGTTGGTGATTCAGCTTTAGTTTAGAGAACTAAACGTAACAGACTTTAGTTAGGGGAATGATGGTCAGGGGAAATAAAGAAGAGGAAGAAAACAGACATGGAAGGTATCACTCCGGGGCCCTGGGCTGACGCCTCCATTAATATTACTGCATTCATTGTGAAGTGTACGTGTCAGCATCAGAGAACAAGAACTACAGCTTCACTGTGTGAAGAACCATCCCCATCCCAAGTGCTATTTAAGACATTTTACTGGGGGTTCTGGTTGCTTTACTCTTGCCAAAAGAAAAATATCCTGTAAGGAGTAAAAACCCAAGCTTTCCCTAGGAAAGACCTCACAGGCAGAGGACATTAATTCCTTCCTTGATAGAGTTCAACAAAACTCTTCCTGCACCCCGGAATGCAATGATTAATCAACTAATCTGGACCCAAGCTTTGTTTATATGTTCCAACCCTAAACATTAATTGAAATATTTCCATTACAACAAAAACACTTTGGTTAGGATTTAAACACCACTGCCTAACAACATGCAAGTGTGCTTCAGAACATGAAAGCATAATTTAGCAAAATAACAGTCCCTGCATTCGATCCAAGGGGGCACGGAATGAAAAATATGTTATTCTAGGGTACATGGTTACTTGACAGCTAGACCAAGGGACATGAATTCCCTTTCCCATGTGATAAACTGCTGGAGATATTCTACCATGCTTTGTACTATTAGAAAAGCTTGCATAAATTTTTTTTTTGCTTGTTAGTGTTTGTTTTGCTGAGGTTGGGTGGTGTGGGTGTTAGGTTTTAACATGTGAAAAAGAGACACAAGACACAAGTTCACACCTGTAATCCCAGCACTTTGGGAGGCTGAGACAGGCAGATCACCTGAGGTCAGGAGTTCAAGACCAGCCTGGTCAACATGGTGAAACCCTGTCTCTACTGAAAGAAAAATACAAAAATTAGCTAGGTGCGGTGGCTCATGTCTGTAATCCCAGCACTTTGGGAGGCTGAGACGGGCAGATCACCTGAGGTCAGGAGTTCAAGACCAGTCTGGTCAACATGGTGAAACCCTGTCTCTACTGAAAAAAAAATACAAAAATTAGCCAGGTGCGGTGGCTCACGCCTGTAATCCCAGCACTTTGGGAGGCCAAGATGAGTGGATCACCTGAGGTCAGGAGTTCCAGATCAGCCTGGCCAACATGGTGAAACCCAGTCTTTACTTTAAAAAAAAAAAAAAAGCCAGGCATGGTGGCTGGCACCTGTAGTCCCAGCTACTCCGGAGGCTAAAGCAGGAGAATTGCTTGAACCTAGGAGGTGGAGGTTGCAGTGAGACAAGATCATGCCACTGCACTCCAGCCTGGGTGACACAGGGACACTCGATCAAGAAAGAAAGAGAGAAAGAAAGAAAGAGAGAGAGAGAGAGAGAGAGACAGAGAGACAGAGAGAAAGGAAGGAAAGAAGGAAGGAAGGAAGGAAGGAAGGAAGGAAGGAAGGAAGGAAGGAAGGAAGGAAGGAAAGAGAGAGAGAGAAAGAAAGAAAGAAAAGAAAAAGAGAAAAAGAGACACAAATTTGGGAAATACCATTTTTGAGAGAAAGTGTGTTTTGACAGTATTTGAATACGGGTCAAATCCCCTGAAGAAGCTTAGATATAACAATAGAGGTGAATGCAATAACAGAACTTATACTGGCTACAGTCTACTTCAGTTACTGCTCTAGGAAGAAGCAGCCTTCAAGAGAGGGGAAAAGTCTGAGCAATTTAAGATGCACAGACGAGTTTCTTAATAATAGCAAATGGATGAATTTTATCCAAGTGCTTTAAAGTACATTTAACACAGAACAATCTGCAGCAGCTATTCTCACCTCCACCAAAACCTCCCTTCCTCAAGATGAACCAATCTCCTGGTTTCTTCAACAATGTGAAAAAAGCAAGATACTTACTTTTTATTTGTTAAGAAGGTTTCTCTGCCTAGAATGTGATTCTCAAGCCTGGATACAGGGGATCCCTCCCTACACAGGGATTCATTAGAATCACCTGTATAGATTTTCTTTTTTTTTTTAAACAACAACAATAAAAAAGCAGCTAAGCCCACCCAGAGATTCTAATTTAACTGGTCTGGGATTGGATCCAGGCACTGGTATTTTTTTTAAAAAGACTTCCCAGTGATTCAAACATAAACCTGGGTTGAGAATCAATGGTCTATACAAACATCTCCTCTTTCCACACCAAGTCGTATCTGTGGGGTTTTTGTTTTTGTTGTTTTCATTTTAAAATAAGCTTTTCCTCTCTTCAAGGCTGAATCTCCTCCATGCAATGTACCAAAACTACCCTACCTTAGTAGGTCCCTACTCATGTAATCGTTCCTGACACTCCTCCAAGGTTAGAGCGTTCATATTTCTCCTGTGACTTAAGCGTTTATGGATATACTCAGCATTATATTCATAATGTAACCAGCATGTTTATGTTTGTTACTATGGTTTGTGTTTAAGTTACAAGCTTGTCTTATCTCCCTTGTTTGATTCAGCAGATGATTTTGGAATGCATATTATGTGAATGTCACTGTGCTCAAGGCCTGTGGAGGCTGCAAAAATGTAAAGCCATTCTTGTAGCTGTCAAGGAACTTAAAATCCAGAATGGAGATAAGACAGAATAAATAACACTACAATATAGAATATAAAATCTATAATAGACATCCAAGGTATACTAGACCACTCTCAGCTGCAGAACAAAGACATATATCAAAATGCTAACAGTGGTTATCTCCAGGAAGTGGGATTAAGAATGTTCTTTGTTTTTGCGTGTTTTTTTTTTAAGTCTTTTACAAGATGTATGTTATGGGAAATAGTCTCTAAAGAAGGAGAAATCTGTTTCAAGGATGGAAAGTTAACAGGTGGAGAAGGAGCATGAGCAAAGGCAAAGCACCAAATGTATTTGGTGACAGTGGGTAACTCCGTGCTGCTGCTGTCCCTTGGAGTGAAGGCAGAAAGAGAAGGGGGTGAGGTCAGAAGGATTGTAGCAGTATTGCCAAAACCTTGAATGTCATAGAGAGGATTTTTTTTTTTTGAGACAGAGTCTCGCTCTGTCGCCCAGGCTACAGTGCAGTGGCGCAATCTCAGCTCACTGCAAGCTCCGCCTCCCGGGTTCACGCCATTCTCCTGCCTCAGCCTCCAGAGTAGCTGGGACTACAGGCGCCCGCCACCTCGCCCAGCTAGTTTTTTGTACTTTTTAGTAGAAACAGGGTTTCACCGTGTTAGCCAGGATGGTCTCGATCTCCTGACCTTGTGATCCGCCCGTCTCGGCCTCCCAAAGCGCTGGGATTACAGGCTTGAGCCACCGCGCCCGGCCATAGAGAGGATTTTTAATTGGCAAATGGGAGCCACTAAAGGTTTTTAAATGGTACTTTTCCTTATTATAAAAATAACACTTTTCTTTAAAAATAGTATTATATGTCTATTATATAAGTAATTGGAAAGGAGTAAAATCCATAAAGTAAATAAAAATTATCACCAGAAAGCTCATCACTCAGAAAAAAAAAATAATGCTAATATTCTGGCACATTTCCTTTCAGTCTTTTGCAGTCATGAAAGATTTTTTAAGCAGGAATGTGACCTCATCAGGGCTATGCTTTAGGAGGCTGGGTTACGAGATGTCCAAAGAACGAAGTGGCTTCCTCACACACATTCTCCACTTCTCCTGCTTATGTTTTTGCTGCAGGTCCACAGATAGGTCCCAAAGGGCAAGCAGAACCCGAGGGGAAAGCCCAAGGCTTTGGCAGAAGCATTCCTAATATTCAGTGAAACAGACAAGAAGCCCTTGATGGAGGTGAAGAGACCAATCTGCAGAGCAGCAACAGGTCATCAGGGAGTCTTGTCTTGAGAAGGGAGGTTGTTTCACAGGACCGCAGAGAGCTTTTCTAGAGATCCTCTTCACCACAATTCCCAGCAGGGAGATTCCTAAAAATAGGCAATTACCACATCTTGTATGTGATAATTACATTACAATAAAACAGCTCATAGTATGACAGCTACTGCCTCTGAGTAAGAAATCATGTTGCCTCTGAGATCACAGCTTCAAGAAGGGGTTGACCTGTGTCAAAATCCCCTGACAGGCTTTATTTGTCAAGTCAGTTCTCACAGCACTCAGCCTTGCCCCCCACTCTGAGACAATGCGGCTCTGTGAAGGAGCAGAGGCCAAAATCTGGAAGGACACTGGCATGCCTCTTCTACCCCCATGAGGTGTTTATTATTTTGCTCGCAAATAAGCTGCGTCCAATGTTTTATTTCCTTCCCCCTTCTTCTCTTTGCTAATTTTATCTCAATTTCAAATTAGTATTTTTCAAGAGATAATTTACTTAATTCCCAGCCCCTCCTACCCGTTTATGACTTAGGAATGAACGTAAGCACAAAACATCTTGTGATGGCCTCAAAATAGAAAGCAAGTTTAAAGTTTTATTTTTCTGTCCCAAAGCTGCCAAAGCTCTGGCGTGTTTTAACTTCTGCTCTACACACAGTTTCCCCCTCCGTCCCTCCCATCCAGCTATATTTAGTAAAGCCCAAATAAAAGGGATACATGCAAAGCAAAATTAAATATAGTTTCTTTCAACCAGTAAACCCAAGTTAAAGCTCATACAAACATTCATATACTAAGAAGCACTCTCCTCCTCCAAAGACAGCTCTCAGCCTCACCTGTCTCACCAAGTGGCAGGTGCGCCCAGGAAGGCAAACACACCACCTCCCCTCCTTAATCTCGGATGACTCCTTCCCCCCTTGCTCCCACACTGCCCTCTTTCAGTGCCACCCGCACCTCTATGCTCTCCGTTTCTGGATGTCAGTGTACCTACATCACACTCTACACTCCACCTGCACCTAGAAGGAAAAGAGAAGAACTGAGAAAGGTGCATCTATTAATAAATGAAAGGCATGCAGAAGTGCTCGAGGACCAAGGGAGTGTAGACCAGGCTGCTCCAAAGCACACCATTGCAGCAGCTTCACACCACATCTTCACCTCCAGTGACTGATGTCAAACTTATCTTTGACTTTCGTTGGCTGAAAGAAATTCTATGGGACTTGAGTGCAAGGAAGACACTCTGATTCTGGTTTTTTAATAGGAATGAAGATATCACAATGGTAACAAGATTTTTGGGGGAAAATTCTTGTCCACAAGGCAGCAAAGCTGTAAAGCTAAATACGGAACATGAAAGGACTGAGGTAAGTTTATGGAGGAGAGTTTGTGGGCATGGATATGGGAATGTCTCCAAATGCAACTTTTCCCATAAAAGAAGTACTTGAGTGTCCCATCCCTTTTCCAAAACCAAAGGCACACATGAAGATGGGAGAAAATGTGGAGGTTCTAAGAACCCAATGGCTGTGTAGCAAACTCATCCTTCTCAGGATGCTTTCACCTAAATAAAGCCCAACGTGCCATACACAGCCACTAAGTATATTTAATTCTACTATCAAAGAAGAAGCTACTACCAGGTCCAGTGAATAGCAATAAAACTATTGAGACAATATCATCAAAGCCCCAAATTTATTTGCTACTATATTAAGGCAAAACAGCTCTACATTTTAAAATATTTTAAGTATAATGGCCGGGCGCGGTGGCTCAAGCCTGTAATCCAAGCACTTTGAGAGGCCAAGACGGGCGGATCACGAAGTCAGGAGATGGAGACCATCCTGGCTAACACGGTGAAACCCCGTCTCTACTAAAAAATACAAAAAACTAGCCGGGCGTGGTGGCGGGCGCCTGTAGTCCCAGTTACTCGAGAGGCTGAGGCAGGAGAATGGCGTAAACCCGGGAGGCGGAGCTTGCAGTGAGCTGAGATCTGGCCACTGCACTCCAGCCTGGGAGACAGAGCGAGACTCCGTCTCAAAAAAAAAAAAAGTATAATGATCTACAACACGGACCAATAAACTATGGCTGATAGGTTAAATCCAGCCAGCCACCTGTTTTTGTATAGTCTACAAGCTAAGAATGTTTTTCCCTTTTTTTAAATGGTTGGGGAGAAAAAATAAAAAGAATATTCCATGACATGTGAAAATTATACAAAATTCAAATCTAAGTGTCCATAAATAAAGTTTTATTGGAACACAGCCATGCTCATCCATTTCCATATTGTCTATGGCTGCTCTTGCAGAGTTGAATAGGTACTAACGGGATAGTATCGTCTACCGAGCCAAAAATATTTACTATTTGGTGCTTTACAGAAAAAGTTTGCCAACTCCTGGTCTAGAGACAAACCTGGGGTGTGCAAAATATATTTTACTGATTTAATACTTTATAGTTTTCCCTGGTATATTTACACCTATTACTTTCATTTTAACTTTACTCCAAGTCAGTGAGTTATACCCTGTTTAGGGATGAGAATGCAAGTTTGAAAGTGGACTTGCCCAAGGTCATGCAGCAGCTAAGAGGCAAGACCAGGGTTACACCCCAGTTTTCTGACCTATATCCCAAGGTGTTCACATTACACAGCTGTCTTCTTGGATGCCTGTTAACTGTAGTTGTATCTTTTAAGACATTCTCTCCACATTTGATAGTTTACCATAGTGTAAAGTCCATCCTTCCTAAAATAGGACTGAAAACAAACTTCCCAGCCCCACTTCCTGTTAGGATAGAGACACACGACTGTGGACCCAGTGGCTTCCCAATCTGGCAGCGGCAGTTGTGGGAGAAGCTTCTCCATGGTGGCACAGACAGCAGCTCTCTTGGCAGAGCAATTCTGCAGAATATCAAGAAGCTCTACCTGGAGCCTGTTTCTTCAGCCTGCCCAACAATTCTGTGATCTATCCATATACCTCAATGCGTTCTTTTGTGCTTACTCTAGCTACTCTGGATTCTGTTCTCCACAACGATGACCAGAGACCAACACAACTTACGTTCAGAAGAAATCCTTATAATACTATAGTGTTTCCTAAAACCTTCTAGAACAACTTCCCACCATCATTACCATCTTCTAAAATCTAATCCCATTTCCATAAGATGTTATTCTTAAGAAAGGATTCTGTAATTAAGTAAATAAATTATAAAACATCAAGTTAAACAGATTTCTTTACTACAGGACTTCTCAGAGCCTTAAAATGTATGTGTGCTTCATAAAACTCCAAGAAAGGAACAAGTATACTTGAAAAACATATTTGACCACTGAAACATTTTTTAATACGTCTTACCAGTATAGTAACATATTTGGGGAAATATTGATCAACATACCTTCTACTTAGAAAAAAAAAAATGTTTATAATTATAAAATATTTTAAAATAAGGCTGCCAAAATGAGGAATACAATTCTGGAATATGTTGGGTGAAATTACAGAATGTATTAAGGGTTGAAAATGCTTTCGTGTACTGTTCATGGGAATATATTTTAGTGCAGCCATTTTGGAAATCATTGGCAATGACTATTTTAGGTCAACGCAAAAGTAATTGCGGTTTTTGCCACTGAAAGTAATGGCCATTACTTTCAGTGGCAAAAACCGCAATTACTTCTGTGCCAACCTAAATAGCAAGTGTCTTAATCCTTATATTTCTCTTTAATCCAATCATTATACTTCTAGGAATATTTCCTAAAAAAAAAAAAAAATCTGAAATGTGGACAATTACCAGATCCTCAGTCATTATATATACTTTTGTGACTTTATGCAAAAGAAAAAAATGTCCTCACTTGAGAAAAACACGTAAGGGGACTGCTTTGTCTTTCTATTCAGGTCATAACTTCCTTATGATTGAGGGAAAAGAGACAAAAGGGCTGTTATTTTCTTAGTGGCATCATGACACTATATAAACATTTATTCAGCTCTTTGCCTCCTACAGAAAAAGGAAAAAGGAAAGTTGAGAACTTTCCCAAGAGTATCTCTATTGTTAATTAAAACATCCTCAGCCAGATGCATGACATCCCCATAAGTGAAGCAGTGAGAAGAACCATGAGTATGTAGTCAGAGGTGTGATGATGCTGAGCTAACCCGAGGGCTTATGATGAACTACAAACTTTCGGGCTAGATTTTTTTCTGCGGGATTCAGGTTAACTTGGTAAAGAACAAGATAGAAAAAGAACTGCATGTTAACCCTTTTAAGTCAATCTAAGTATTTTTAAAAGGTCCTTTAATACTACTTAAATATTTAAATTATATTTTGAATATGTGTATATTTAATACATATAAAAATGATATAAATGTTATGTCTAATTCTGTGGAGGACTTAAGGAAGCTTCAAATTCAGCAACTTGTAGATTCAGATCATGTGACTAGGACAGCAATGCCCTCTAGTGGTGGAGTATCATGCTTTCACTTTGAAGCTTCTGACAGATCAACAAGCACCTCTAAAAGGTTGAATCTAGCCCGGGCACGATGGCTTGCGCCTTTAATCCCAGCACTTTGGGAGGCCGAGGCAGGTGCATCACCTGAGGTCAGGAGTTTGAGACCACCCTGACCAATATGGTGAAATCTCATCTCTTCTAAAAATACAGAAATTAGCCGGATGTGGTGGCAGGTGCCTGTAGTCCCAGCTACTTGGAAGGCTGAGGCAGCAGAATCGCTTGAACCCGGGAGGTGGAGATTGCAGTGACCCGAGATCGCGCCACTACACTCCAGCCTGGGTGACAGAGTGAGACTCCGTCTCAAAACAAAACAAAAAAAAGTTTGCATCTGGGCCGGGCATGGTGGTCCACGCCTGTAATCCCAACACTTCGAGAGGCCGAGGCGGAAGAATCACTTGAGGTCAAGCATTTGAGATCAGCCCAGGCAAGACAGCAAAACTCCCATCTCTATAAAAACTTTTAAAAATTAGCTGAGCAGGGGGAGACTGAGGAGGAGGGGAGGATGGATTGGGCCCAGGAGTTGAGGTGGGAGGAGGACTTGGGTCCTGGAGTTTGAGGTTGCAATGAGATATCCAAGATCATACCACTGCACTCCAGCCTAAGAGACAGAATGACACCCTGTCTCCAAAAAAAAAAAAAAAGTTGAATATATCGTTTAAAAAGAAAGTTATGAAGAGACAGCAAACATTCAGAAGAACCTGTAACTCTTAAATAGTGAAGGCCATGACCAAGGAAAGGTATTTAATTCAAAGACCACTCTTCAATTTGCTCTGAAGTCCATTTTACAGACAGAGAAATCATGGTCTCCAAATAGTAGAAATGGCCTGGCATGGTGGTTCACGCTTGTAATCTCAACACTTTTGGAGGTTTGAGGCAGAAGGATAGCTTGAGCCCAGGAGTTCAAGGCCATCCTGGGCAACATGCCAAGATCCCATTTCTACTAATTTTTTTTTTTTTTTTAATTAACGGTGATGCACACCTGTGATCCCAGCTACTCGGGAGGCTGAGGTGGAAGGTTCAATTGAGCCCAGGAGGTCAATGCTGCAGTAAGCTGTGGTCATTGCCACTGCACTCCCGCCTGGGTGATAGAATGAGACCCTGTCTCAAAAAAAAAAGGGGGGGGAGGGGGCGGGAAACAATATCATCTCGGTCACAAAACCACATGAACCAAGAGGTCTGTGTTAACTATCTATTAGGCAAAATCCACCAACTAAGAATGAACAAATCATCTTTTCGCATTTTATCTCTACAGAAGTACCAATTGCCTATAGCAGCAGCCACTATATCCTTCTTTCCAAAGTTCAGTCCCTGTGGACCAGAGGCCCACACAAACCCAGGAAGATCTGGGAATCCCTGGAAGGGATATGAATCCTGAGCCTTCTCTCTATGTCCTCAAGGAAGCAGAACTGGGAGATGGTCTCTCTCTTAGGCTCCTATGTCAACAGAATCTATGTCTCATAAGAAGGGATGTGGTGGCGGGTGTGTAATTTACATCAGAAAAATGAAGTTTCTACCCTTGCTCTGCCATAGCACACCACATAGTTAGGAGTCAGGACTGGTCAAGTAGGACCGGCCAACCCCAGGGAGCATATCTGGTGATTTACAGGAAACTCCACTTCTCTCAGGGAAAATGGGATGTGGTAGGGAAGGCAAAACCAACAAACAGAGATTCACCATGTTGAAGTGAGAAAGAGCAGTGGGTTATATTTTAAAAGGATTTTATACATTGGAAAGTATTTTCACAAGCATCTTATGTGCTCCTTTGGTTACGACCCCATAGGTCTTTATTCCAAGATAACAGATTTTAAAAAGACTGAGAAGTTAAGTGGCTTGTCTGTGTAATCTGGCAAATTGGTAACAGACTCAAGACTCACCCAGAGGTCTGTTATGTTTCCCATAGCACCTGTGACACCCAAGGTGGAGGTGCCTTAATTACCAGCACATAAATGATGAGAGGAGGAGCGGAGCCCCTCTAGGAAGTCACAGTCAGAGCAGCACACAGAGACTGTAATAGATGATCTTGTGGATAGGTTTCTGTTCTATTTCTTTTTTAGTTAGAGACAGGGTCTCACTGTTGCCCAGGCTGGAGTGCAGTGGTGCAATTATAGGTCACTGCAGCCTCAAACTCCTGGGCTGAAGTTATCCTCCCACCTCAGCCTCTCTAGTAGCTAGGACTACAGATGTGCACAACCACATCTGGCTAATTTATCCTTTTTTGGTAGAGATGGGGGTCTCACTGTGTTGCCCAGACTGGTCTTGGCCTCAAGCAATCTTCCCAACTTGGCTACCCAAAATGCTGAAATTACAGGCATGAGCCACAGCACCCAACAAATGGCTTTTAAAAACCCCAGAACTTAAAAAGTAAAGAAGCCTAAGACTAGAATAGGGACAAGGAGGCCTACAAAATTTGAAAAGAGCCTAAATGGGCCGGGCACGGTGGCTCACGCCTGTAATCTCCACACTTTGGGAGGTTGAGTTGGGCAGATCACTTGAGGCCAGGAGTTTGAGACCAGCCTGGTCAACATGGTGAAATCCCTGTCTCTACTAGAAATATAAAAATTAGCCAGGTGTGGTGGTACGCGCCTATAATCCCAGCTACTTGGGTGGCTGAGGCAGGAGAATCGCTTGAACCCGGGAAGTGGAAGTTGCAGTGGGCTGAGATCGAGCCACTGCACTCTAGCCTGGGCGAAAGAGTAAGACTTTGTCTCAAAAAAAAAAAAAAGAGTTTAAATGTAATCCCTGTTTTACAATTAAAATATGTTTATGAGACTCTGTTAAAGATGTAAGTAATGAGAAATCTATTTTAGAAAGACTGATATCCAAAACTCCTAAAACATTTGTTTAAGGAGGTAAACTTTCCACTTTCCAAAAGCTTTCCAGATAACCAAGATTCTGGCTGCAGTTGTTTCTCAACAATTTCAATAAATTAGTGAATCTCTTTCTCTTTTTCCTATGGTCTCATTTTTCCTTGCAGTTTGAATAAGTAGTCTTGTCCTGAGTTTTTTTAATGGTGCATTTCAAATACTATGAGCTTACTTGCATTGCAAAACTTATTCTTGGTAATGAAAGAAAACAATGGAACTGGAAAGGTCTGGGGTCTATAACAGACCCATTTTTGAGGCTACGCAGCTCACACGGCCTCTTTGTCACAGAGGTGGGCTCCTGGAGGCAGTGTTTATATCCTGGAACCCTGTCACTGTGGCCGTATCTGACAGGGTCAGGCGTAGGCATCTCTGTCCCAAACAGAGCCAGTCAGAAACTCTTCCACAGCAATTCCTTTTGCTTAAGCTAGCTTGATTCTGTTTCTATTACTCAGAACCAAAAGGCTCTAGATAATACATTTTATGTATTTATTTGGTTTCTTTTCCGCTTGTCCACACTAAATTGTTTGCTCTATAAGGGCAGAGATTTATCTGTTTTGTTCACTGTTGTAGCTCAAGTGCCTAGAATAATGCCTAGACAATACTATAAAAATGTTTAGATACTCAAAAATGTTCGCTGAATAACGAATATTGTGAGCCTTTCTTAAAGAGTTTTCCCCACTGTAAGTTTTATCCAGTGGGCTGTTGTATTTGCTGAAGAGAGAAGGCTCGGCTCTGCAGAGTTTGGTCTCTACCAACCTTCCACACAATATCTGAAATATTTTCAAATTTATCTTTTCCCAAATATCTACTACTCCCAAATATCTACTACTCCTGATGCTTCTTGTATCTGAAAGATTCTCATCTCTTCTTCACAAGTTAGCACTTCAGTACTACAACTGCTGTACATAGTGTACTGTTATCATCGTTACAATGGGATAATCCCTACACATCTCCCTTTCTTCTCTCTCTTTTTTTTTTCTTTTTTTGAGACAGTCTCACTCTGTCGCCCAGGCTGGGGTGGGTGCAATGGCGCAACCCCGGCTCACTGCAACCTCTGCTTCCCAGGTTTAAGCAATTCTCCTGTCTCAGCCTCCCAAGTAGCTGGGACTACAGGCATGCGCCACCACGCCCAGCTAATTTTTGTATTTTTAGTAGAGACGGGGTTTCATCATGTTAGCCAGGGTGGTCTTAAATTCCTAACCTCAGGTGATCCACCCGCCTCAGCCTCCCAAAGTGCTGGGATTACAGGTGTGAGCCACCGTGCCCGGCCCTTCCCTTCTCTTTCGTCCTTCGAAATGTCTGCACTCAATAATGTCATAGTCTGGGCTATCTATTAATGAATGGGCAGAAGACTTCATCCTTGCTTCCCAAGCTCCAGGATTTAAATGGTGCCTGCAAGGGAATACAGAGGTGCTCCAGGAGGCCTGATAACTAGCCCTGTCAGGGTACCAATCAGGTTCCCAAGAGCAGCAAAGTATGTGACTGCTATCCAGGAGGCTAAATAGCACAATACCATTCCAAATCTCTTCACTAAGGACCAGGGAAGCAGACAAACCAAAAAGATAGCTGGCCACATGTTTATACCTCCTAGGTGCTATTCTAACTCCTATCACTGAGCCATTTACCTGCTCTGTGTGTTGACTAGTAAAATAGGTAATTTGTACTTCTCTATATTGTTAAGGAGGTATAATCACTTATAACACTATAGACTATAGAACTTGAGCTTTTGGCTAAGATAGAATGATCTATTAGACCTTCAAATAATTTAACAGGCAGAAGTACTAAAATAAATATAAATTGTTAACTATACAAAGTTTGAGTGCAGATTACACATTCAAATGGAAACATACATGAATAGATAATTTTTCGAAGTAGAAAAATTTCCCCAAATATATGATTTTAAAATTCAGTGTTTATGCTTAAAATTACTTAGTTAAAAACAGAACAAAACAGACTTTAGGTAAGTTTAAGTTTCCTACATAAAAACTAAGTTAGGGAGGCCAAGGAGGGGTTTATTTATAAGGTCAAAAGAAACATGATCAGTTGCTCACAGAAAAACGAGCAACTGGCCTTATCCCTGCAGTACTTTACAATTCCTTTGATCAACTCATCTTCTCATGCCACTTTCTTTTTCTTGCTGAAATGTCTTAGTGTAACTTCTTAGGCTTAAATTCTCACAATTTTCTTTTCATTAACTCAATTTTACTTGCAGTCTGAATACTCGTTTAAAAACAAGTGCTCTAAAAGTCCTTGTGCCACATTTTTAGCGCGTTGAGCACACTCATGCAAGTGATCTCACAAAGACAAATACTTTCTCAGCTCCCTTCACGGAGATCTTCTCACTTCTGGCCCTCCCTTCCTGGAAGTCCTGACTTCGCTGATTGAGAGGAGAAACAAATCTCTTTTGATCTCTGGCTGGAGTCAGAGCTGCCTGCTGTTCTCTACCTCTCCTTAACACAGTGCTGAACACAATTTTCTGGAGGAGTGCCAGAATGTGCGCCATTCTGGAAGGGCAAATAATTATGGCCTCATCCTTATTCCAGTTCATACAATTGAGACAGGTATGGACAGTCCAGAGCAGAAGAAAGCAGCACGGAGACGGTTACCCAGGGCTTGCATGGTTTCAACGACTTTCACCATGTGTGATTTCAACGACATCACACATTCAGATGTCTGCTTGTTTTCCTCTACTACTGCTAAATCACAGACTAAGAAAGTAAAAACAGGCCGGGCACGGTGGCTCCCTCCTGTAAGTCCTGCACTTTGGAGGCCGAGGCGGGCAGATCACGAGGTCAGGAGATCAAGACCATCCTGGCTAACACGGTGAAACCCTGTCTCTACAAAAATACAAAAAATTAGCCAGGCATGGTGGCAGGTATCTGTAGTCCCTCCTACTTGGGAGGCTGAGGCAGGAGAATGGCGTGAACCCGGGAGGCGGAGCTTGCAGTGAGCCAAGATCAAGATCGTGCCACTGCACTCCAGCCTGGGCAACAGAGCGAGACTCTGTCTCAAAAAAAAAAAAAAAAAGAAAGTAAAAACAACTTCAAGAAACACCAATGGGGCCAACTCCTGCTTTTCCATTGATAAATAAGTCTCATAGACAGTGTATGTGACAGTTAAGAGAGAGGTGGGGAAGGGCGCAGTTAAGAGGGAGGTGGGGAATCCTAGCACTTTGGAAGGCCAAGGTGGGCAGATCACAAGGCCAGGGCAGATCACAGGGTCAGGAGTTTGAAACTAGCCTGGCCAATATGGTGAAACCCCATCTCTACTAAAAATACAAAAATTAGCCAGGCATGGTGGCACGCTCCTGTAGTCCCAGCTACTTGGGAGGCTGAGGCAGGAGAATCGCTTGAACCCAGGCGGCAGAGGTTGCAATGAGCCGAGATCGCGCCACTGCACTCCAGCCTGGGTGACACAGCGAGACTCCGTCTCAAAAAAAAAAAAAAAAAAAAAAAAAAAAGAGAAATGGAGATCACTGACTGTAGGACAAAGGATGGGCTGGGTTAGGGAAATAAAAGGAGAAGGTAGCTGAGTGAAGATTACTG
>NW_012102377.1:1900648-1911342 GCF_000951045.1 Mandrillus leucophaeus
AAAAAAAAAAGAGAAATGGAGATCACTGACTGTAGGACAAAGGATGGGCTGGGTTAGGGAAATAAAAGGAGAAGGTAGCTGAGTGAAGATTACTGCAATAATAAAAATCCCACTCCAAGCACTAATAAAATGTAAAGGTATATAATTTAAGACCTAGCAATTCCACTTCTCAATCCCTACCCTAGAGAAATACTTACATATAAGCGTGAATAATAGGATATTACAAAAATGTTTACTGCAGCATGTTTGGAATTGGAAATTCTAACAATAGGAAAATGGCAAGGTGGCTCACGCCTGCAATCCCAGCACTTTCAGTGGCCAAGGTGGAATGACTGCTTGAGCCCAGGAGTTTGAGACCAACCCAGACAACACAGTGAGGTCATGTCTTTACAAAAAACTTTAAAAATTAGCTGGGTGCGGTACTGCACACCTGTAGTCCTAGCTACTGGGCAGCTGAGGTGGGAATATCACTTGAGCCCAGGAATTCAAGGCTGTAGTGAGCTACGATCATGCCACTGTACTCCAGCTTGTGTGACAGAGGTGAGACTCTGTCTCTAAAAATAATAATAAATAAAAATAAAGTAAAAACCCCAAGGTGGGCAAGGATAGATTAAAAACTCTAAAGAGCCTTATAGGCAGCATGGAGTAGAGAGAACAGACCCACAACATGTTGATAATTTAAAGTGACAGGTCTTAGTTGTGGATTGGATGTGAAGGATCAGAAAATGGAAAAAGTAAAAAGTGAGGATCAGGTTACTGACGGGAGAAATGAAGTTGATGGTGATGCAACTGGGATCCAGGCAGAGAGGATCTGGGGGAAAGGATGCTGAGCCTAGTTTTGAACGTGTTGAGTTGAGGGACTTAGGGACATTCAGATGGAGCTATCCAGCAAGAAGGACGTCAGAAATACAGATCTGCATTTGTGAATCCAGGGTGAGGGTGGAGATAAAGATGAGTCCAGGATGCAGCCAAAGCCACAGCAGAGGTGTCATGGGAGTTGCAGGTAACGAAGATGGACCAGCCCAGGAGATAAGAGTGCAAGGGAGAAAAAAAGAACAGATGCCACAGCAACCAACATTTTCTCAGAACTACACTATTTTCATCTCCATCGGTCTTGTCAACAACAACTTTCTCAAACATTCCAGTGTTCTTTATTTATATACCATCTGTTTCACAAATATTTGAGGCAGCTTATGGTAAAGACATACAATAAAACAGTGCAATATAAATGAAATGAATACATCAGGGTAAGAAAGTATGAAATTAGATTAGGAGGTCAAGACAGAAGCAGACTGAGAAAGAAAGTACGGTTAAAATATAATTATTCAGGTCAAAAGCGTACTAAAGAGTTGCTACATTAGAACTATGAGCTTGACTCTGAGCTTCCTAGTGGCCAAAGTGAAAAGAGAGATAGTTGCCTCCAAAAGAAAAAACTACAGGAAGTCCTCACTTAATGTTATCAGTAGCTTCTTAGAAACTGCAACTTTAAGCAAAATGATGTGTAACAAAACCAATGTACCACAGACTGGTTAATATAAAGAAGAGTTACGTTTTTAAGGTATATTTCTGGTCACAAAACCATCAGCCTGGGCAACATGGCAAAACCTTGTCTCTAAAAAAATAAAAAATTAGCCAAAACCAAAACCAAAACCAAACAAAAAAATTCACCTAGCATGGTGGTTCACGCCTGTAGTCCCAGCTCTTCAGAAGGCTGAGACAGGAGGATGGCTTGGGCCCAGGAAGTCCAGGCTGCAGTGAGCCAAGATCGTGCCACTAGCCTCTAGCCTGGGTGACAGGGCAAGACCCTGTCTCAAAAAACAACAACAACAATAACAAAATCACCAAACTTCTAAATAAATATCCAAAACACTTTTAATTTTAAACATTTAAATAAATGAGCTATGCACACATCTAAGAAAGATTCATGAAAACAAGTAAGATAATTATTTACCCAATTTTCAGTGAATCAGTGAGTGATGTCAGTCATAATGGTGGTGGGTTAAATCAAGGAATAAAGGTTTGCAAAGCTAAAATTGTAAGGAGCATCTCCTATCACCACACGGTTCAAAAACAATCACAAGGGCTGGGCACAGTGGCTCACACCTGTAATCCCAGCACTTTGTGAGGCCAAGGCGGGTGGATCTCCTGAGGTCCGGAAATCGAGACCAACCCGGTCAACATGGTAGAAATCCTATTTCTACTAAATATACAGAAAAATTAGCCAGGCAGGGTGGTGCACATCTGTAATCCCAGCTACTCGGGAGGCTGACGCAGGAGAATCACTTGAACCCAGGAGGTGGAGGTTGCAGTGAGCCGAGATTGCAAGAGTGAGATTCCGTCAAAAAATAATAATAATAATAATCACAAATGTGGAGGCTCGCTGAGCATTTTTGTGCTTCATCATTTATTGTCATGCATTTGTATGATTACCATCTACTTTTATTTTACAATAATTTATATTCATTCATTCAATCATTTTCCAACCTGCTTATTCCAATACAAAGTCGAGAGTGGCTGCAGCCTGTCCTGGCAGCTCAGGGCACAAGGCCAGAAGCAACCCTGGACAGGACACCATTCCATCTCACAGCACTCACACACACCCCCACACTCACTCAGGCTGGGACAACTTAGACATGCCAATTAACCCGATGTGGGCATCTTTAGAATACGGGAGGAGGTAACTGGAGTACTCAGAGAAAAGCCACACAGACAGGGAGAATGTGCGAATTCTACACAGTGGCCTAGCCAGGAATCAACTTTTTTCTCATCAACATTATAATGAAGCAACATGATATGGAATGACATTATTCAGGACCTGCTGTATATTCCTTCTCAGGATTAACTGATTTGCTCAAGATCACCTAGTTAAAAGGCGAATAATGCCTTCCCCTCTACCAAGTTGCTTCAACATGCAAGTCCTCTACAGCTAGTCAGAGTCTCATCATCAGAATGGGATGGCAGGAAGGGAACTAGACTAGGAATCCGGACACCTGGTTCTACACGACTAGCTCTTCTGCTAACCTTATGAACCTAAAGCAGGTCATTTACATTTTTGGTGTCTTGCTTTCTCAACTATAAAATAACTACTTTCACTGAACCAGAGTCAACCAATACATGCTATTTGTGCTATAATTCTCCAATCCAGCACACCTTGATCGATATTGCTAGTTAATCACAGAAATATTTTCTGTTGAACCCAGAAGAGACCTCAAAACCTTACACAACAGTGTTCAGGTAATCACCAATAAATCAACATGGGCACTCTGGCCTTAGAGGTTCTTTCTCTAAAGTGCCTCCAGGGCTAACGCACTGTCATGCAGTGATCTCGGTATATGCCACTCTATGCATCCTCTCTTGAATAAGGAAGGCTGAGGGTGATTTGACTGCAGCTGCTAAGGTAGGCAGATATGGAACAAAGCTCTTTTTTTTTTGCAGTTATTTTTAAACTTCTAAAAATACTTTGATATGCTAAAATTAAAACTCATGAGTCAAAATACACTACTGATTAAAAAAAAAACACACTTCCAAATCATCTACCATAGGAAATCTAGGAAAGGCATGGCAGCATGTACCAAGCTGAAAATCTTTAGGAATAACTCAAACTTTAAAGGGATCTTTCTTCTGTTTTCAAAGTGTATTGTGAGCATTTCCACAGAATTATCTGCACAAAAGTAGAGATATACAACAGATCTACACGTACCCATCACCCAGTTTCAATCACCATCAATATTTTGCCATAAATGCTCACAGTATCTAACTTTAAAGGTCAAGACGACTGGGGGCTATGGTCCAAATTCTTCTGGCAAAATATTGCCAAATTCTTCTGGCAAAATACAGCTTCCAAATTCTTCTGGCAAAATACAGCTTCCTCGTGCTTGTGTCCACGAGTTAATGCATGTGCACACACACCCATAAAATAACTTCCAGGCAATATTTAAAAATGAACTGGAGCACGATTCTCACTACTGCAAGAGTGGTCCCAATCATCACCTGGGAACTTGTTAGAACTACAGACCCCCAGGCCTCATTCCAAACTTACTGAATCCCAATTTACATTTTAACAAAATCCCCAGGTAATGAGTCTGCACACTAAGGTTTCAGAAGCACTGGTCTACTCTAGACTACCATAACTGTCCTTTGAAAGCTTCTCCTAATTGCCATTCTGAGAAGCTGGGCAAGAAACCAATCTGTGAAATACAGTGTTCATTTTACTTGGGAGAATTATTTGCCATTAACCAATACAATGTAAAAGTATATGATTTAAGACCTAGCAATTCCACTTCTCAATCCCTACCCTAGAAAAATATTTGTATATGAGTATAAATAATAGGATATTACAAAGATGTTTATTGCAGCATGTTTGGAATTGGAAACAGCCTAACAATAGGCAAATGGTAAAACAAACCAGTACAGAATAGTAAACGGAGGCTAAAGTGAATGAGCCAGATCATGGAAAGTTCTAGATATGTTGAGTGAAAAAAAAGCCAGTTGTGGAATGTTCCACTTAGTATGACAGTTGTTTAAAGCAAAAGAAAAGAAACACAAATGCCTCATTATATATTCTTTCTGGATACGTATACGCATGTGTAAAGGAAGAGAAAAGGTCTGGAAAGACAGATAACGAAAGGAAATAGTGGTTACAACTAAGAAAGGAGGAAGGGGACCAGGATTAGGGGTGGGAGGTTAAAAGAGGATTATGATGTTCTATTTGCTTATTAATTGAAAGGAGAATACATCACTTATCACCTGTGGGACAAATATTCTTCAAGTAGCTATATAGTTCCTTGGCCAAATGAGTTTATGGAGAGAACGTATGGTCAGGATAAGGCTGCAGAAAGATGGACAGAAAATTTAAAGATCTTCATCAAACTGCAGGTATTTGGAAATTAGGTGCATTGGCACAGATCATTTTTTCTCGCTGTTTTCTCCAACACACACATTCAGCTGGTACTGGGTATATTCTGCACTATTTAAAAATGTCTTCAAAAGTGGTATGATGTTTGTTTTTCTGTGTATACACAGAAAAGCAGCTTTTTTCATTTATCTATGAGCTACTTGAAAACATATCATATACGTGATTCCTTCCACTGCTGCACATTCCCACGGATAATATGAATTCTACCTGAATGAATTACTCATCAGGCTATGTATAATCATAATGATACATTTGAAAGATCCTTAAGAAGTGCACAGAGCACATATTGTACCCATTTTATAGCCGAAGACACCAGCTCAGAAAGGTTGCACGGTATGTCCAAGGACTACCTAGCCAGTAAGTGGCAAAGCCAGACCTTGGCTCACATCTTGTGATTCCAAGTCCGCTATCATTTCAATTACACCACATTTGCTACACTGTCGTATTTAAATATAATACCTATCCACATTTTAAGGCAGTTTTTAGGCAGCTTCAGGTTGGAAGTTCTCAGGAAAAACATTAGAATTCAAATAATATGTACACTTTGGGGCTCTCGAATCTAGTTATTTGAGGTTTTTAACTTTTCCAATACCTTCCTTTGAACAACCCAAGGAAATAAGACTAAAAAAAGAAAAAATACTACCACCCTATCCTCAACATAAAGTAGATTAAGGATGAATTCCAGCTATTCTGCATTTTAAAAATTTTTTTTAAATTTTTATTGTGTTTTAAATTTTTATTCTGTTTTTATTGTGGAAAAAATTCAACAAATACAAAAGCAGAAAAATACTGTGTATCCATCTCCCAGCTTCATCAATGATAACCCGTTAGAAATGTCCTAGTGACAATGTAAACAGTGTTTGAGGAGCTGGGAGGAAAGGGAGAAGAATCTGGTTGTCTGTCCTGAATAACAGGCTGAAAAATTTCATTTCTAAAGGTAAGTGACACCTGGAAGCTTTTCATGTGAAATATTCTCAATCTGACTTACAGGCTTTGTGAAGTTAAACTCTTTTTAAAGGTTTGGCGTTAACAAGGTGAAAAGGTTACAGTAGATCCTGGATATTAAAATAATACAACTGACTTCTTGAAGGAATCCTTTTAAGCATTAAGACTACAGAGAAGCAACTCTGGACATATATGCATGCCTTTATTTATAGCCGCAAGCACCAAGTCTTATGGGAAAAGCTCCTCAATCATTTAAAAATCAAACTATTTTAAGCACCTCACAACTTTCTAAGAATTTTGTTTGTTTGCTTTAACATTGTTCCCAAAAGTTGGGTCATAAGTTTTGTGTGTGTGTGTGTGTGTGTGTGTGTATGTATGCATGAGTGCGTTTGCTTTTGGGAAATGTGCAAAATGGGGTTAGTGGGTTTGAAGCATCGAAGGCTCTTTGAATAGCTCTAACCAGGGCTGCATTTGTGGGATAACGTCCTAGGAATTCATAGTACGACTAAGAAGTGAATTAACTACTTGAAATATTTTTTTTTTAGAATTGGGCAGAACATATATATTGTTTAAAAAATATGAATCAAGCACAGCTCACTTCAAATAGAAGGCATATTTCCCATAACCATTTAAAACATATGTACTGGTTCTGAGATCTTGCTAAATTTAAACCATGACTCAGTAGAGTAAGACAACTCCTTCCTTCTTCGTTCAGGAAGAAAAGAGTGAAGAGATTGCCCCAGTAGTGAGTACTGCTAAAAACACCCTCTGTGCCAAGAACTTAATGTGCCAGGAAATTTTTAATGATGTAGAGAATCATTAGCCCCCAACTCCCTTTTCTTGGATGAGAAAACAACAGGTTGAAGATATTTAAAACTCGCTTAAAATCACACGGCTAATTTCTAGTATTGGTCCATTTGACTCTAAAATCTACCCCTTTTCCTCTCGATCACACTGACATTCAACTAGACTAGAAGCATTATATGTTTGCTTCAAATAGTCTTGACACGGGTTTCACCGACTATCTCTACTTGGAATTCACCTTTTGAGCATGGTGTTCTCTAATTTACCATGTTCAAGAAACTCACATTCATTTACATAGAAAGTTATATTACCACCCACTAATTTTGTGACCCTTTGAAAAGGGCTTTCCACTACACCACGGCACTTACAAGGTGGTCACCAAAAAATAATTATTCCTAGTAATTTTATTCCATCACCGGGAGCGCAGACTGTAAATTAACGGGCGTACCTATACTGGTCTTATCTGAAAACAGCTGTATGACTGTGTCCACACAGTGACTAGAATATGTCAAAGCAGGAAACTCACAGGGTGCAGGCCTTGCACAGAGAAGAGCCTACATGCAGTTCACCAGGATCTCAGGGTGGGGACTGGGAAGTGGAAGTCACTGGCTTTCTGGTGTGGTCACCAAGTAACACCCACCTGAGATGAGATGTTCTCCCAAAGTCCTGTGGTGGTTATTGTTTTAAACTCCGTCTTTAAGAACACATATGAAGAAGTTATGTAGCAGGGATTAACCACTTGTCAGCTGTGGGCCTTGTGTTATCAAGTTACTAACACAACTAGTAGTTCTAATTAATTACATAGTTTTTAGTTCAAGTTTAATTCCACTAAAATGGTGAAACTAGACCATTTATGAAGGTTTATAGATAAAAGGACAGTGATAAGATTAAAGGTTATATATGTGATTCAGAGTTGAGACACACGAGATACTTGCAAACCAAGAGTGCTCCTTCTTGTTCTATAGACAGCAATAAAAGTAAATGTGCCCCTCACCTATACGGATTTCTAAACATCTGGACTCTTACTGAAAATAGATTGAAGCCTCTGCTCTGATGAAGGTCATGGAAGGCCTAACTCCACAGTGGTCCTCATGAGAGAGAATGGGCTGGGCCCTACACAGTTACAGAGAGCTCTGCAGAGGTGAAGAAGGACTTAAGGTGGTGGAAAGCCACTGTGATTGCCAAGGTCAGCAAAAGTGGAGCTCTCACCCCTGAGGGCAGGACAAAGGGTTCCCAGGAATTCCAACCCAGCAGGTGATTACAAACTCAGGGACATAAACCAGGGAGAGCTGTTACTTGGTCACCAGCGAAAGGTCATTGCCTCTGTACCTCATTGTCTTTATCACTTTATGTAAAAACAGACCTCTACTTCTGAGACCTGACTGGCCAAAGTAGTTAACACCTATTTGTGCATAACCAGTAGCTCAGCTATGCTTCTCCATCTGCGATGTAAATCTTCCCAGGGATTCAGAGTGATGGCTGGGGATACAGGATGGGTGTAGTTCATATTTTCCCTGGTTTATTATAAAGGATATCACATTTTTGTGGAATATCAACCCCTTGTGAAGTTTTAAAACATTTTTTGATATTTTTACATTAAAGCAAACATAGAGTACCTTGCCAGAAACACGTTATTATACATACGAAAAACATACACAATCTTTATTTGTTAATATTTTAAAATAAAAAACAAAATTAAACAACAGCCGGGCGAGGTGGTTCACGTCAGTAATCCCAGCCCTTTCAGAGCTGAGGCAGGCGGATCACCTGAGGTCAGGAATTCGAGACCAGCCTGGCCAACATGGTGAAACTCCGTCTCTACTAAAAATACAAAAAATTACCAGGTGTGGTGGTGCATGCCTGTAGTCTCAGATACTTGGGAGGCTGAGGCAGGAGAATGGCTTGAATCTGGGAGACAGAGATTATAGTGAGCTGAGATCGCACCAGTCCACTTCAGCATGGGCGACAGAGTGAGATTTGGCTCTAAACAAACAGATAAGTAGATAGATAGATAGATAGATAGATAGATAGATAGATAGATAGATAGATACATACATACATACATACATACATACATAGACAGACAGACAAATTTTATGTTTACAGAAGTCACTTTGGTCGAAACCTCCTCCATCCCCTGGGGCATCCTGCTCTGAAGAGAATTTCAGTAGAGATATTTGAGGAACATCGACCTCCTGGATCTCTAGGAAGTTCCCTCAGCACTCAAAATGGAATGGCTCATCCCACCTGCCAAAGGCCACCTCCAGCACAGCAGGAGGCACCAATCCTTGACACTGCTCTTTAGGGACCCTCCACACACTATCCTCTGAGCAGCTACAGGGCTGGGTACTACTGCATCAGCACTGCTCATGCTGTGAACACTTTCCCCATGCAATGAATGCTGTTCCAGCGATCCCCTGCTATTCATCATCATCAAACCCCCCAACAGCAGCGAAAAGGCCAACTGGTAGTAGAAACCAAGTCAAGCTGTATGTATAGAAATGGGTCTGTGAGAGAGGGCAAGCTGAGCCAAATAAAAATTGTAAGGAGAAAAAACTCGAGGGTACAACAGGCATTCACAGAAATATCACCAGTACAGCCAGTCCCAGAAGCACATTCACTAATCACCTACTATGTGCGAGGCAATGGGGATACAGAGATGCCTAAGACACAGTCTTTGCCTGTGAGGCAAGTCAAGATGACCTAAATTCCTGGCATTTCAGCGGTCTGCTATCAAAATTTATATATTCTAAATCAGACTTAATTTTTCAGGGAATATAATGATATACCTGTGTTTTCTTTTCAATCAAGAGTTGACGTGGGCCGGGCACAGTGGCTCATGCCTGTAATCCCAGTATTTCAGGAGGCTGAGGCGGGCGGATCATTGGAGGTCAAGAGTTCGAGACCAGCCTGTCAAACATGGCGAAACACAGTCTCTACTAAAAATACAAAAATTAGCTAGGCGTTGTGATGCATACCTATCATCCCAGCTACTCAGGAAGTTGAGGCAGGAGAATCACTTGAACCCGGGAAATGACATGATTGCGAAGAGCTTATATGGAGCTTTCAGGTTAGAGATCTTTATGCCCCAGCATTTAGACACTCATTTTACTGGGTCAATAACGAGGTTTTGCCCCTGCCCAGGACGGGTAAATTGACTTTACTCACATGCCTCCAGTCAGGAAACTAAAATACCTCTTGGTCTAGGTAGACACTTTCACTGGATAAGTAGAGGCTTTTCCCACAGCGTCTCAGAAGGCCACCACTGTCATTTCTTCCCTTCTGTCAGACATAATTCCTCGGTTTGGACTTCCCACGTCTATATAGTCTGATAACAGATTGGCCTCTACTAGTCAAATCACCCAAGCAGTTTCTCAGGCTCTTGGTATTCAGTGAAACCTGCATACCCCTTACTGTCCTCAATCTTCAGGAAAGGTAGAATGGACTAATGGCCTTTTAAAAACACACCTCACCAAGCTCAGCCTCCAACTTAAAAAGGAGGACTCTGTCAGGGACAGAGCCCAAAAACTCACCAACCAAGCAAGTAATTATGCTGAACCCCCTTGAGCACTCTCTTATTGGATGTCCTGGGTCCTCCCAATTCTTAGTCATTTAATATCTGTTTTTCTCCTTCATTCGGACCTTGTCTTCCATTTAATTTCTCAATTCATACAAAACCTCACCCAGGCCATCACCAATCATTCTACACACATGCTCCTTTTAACTACCTCACAATATCGCCCCTTACCACAAAATCTTCCTTCAGCTTAATCTCTCCCACTCTAGGTTCCTACACCGCCCCTAATCCTGCTCGAAGCAGCCCTGAGAAACATCGCCAATTATCTCTCCATGCCACCCACCAAAAATTTTCGCTGCCCCAACACTTCAATGCTATTTTATGTTATTTTTCTTATTAATATAAGAAGGCAGTAATGTCAGGCCTCTGAGCCCAAGCTAAGCCATGGTATCCCCTGTGACCTGCACGTATATGTCCAGATGGCCTGAAGCAAGTGAAGAATCACAAAAGAAG
>NW_012102377.1:1912397-1914798 GCF_000951045.1 Mandrillus leucophaeus
GCTGATCACCACAGGGATGCCTGCCTTGGTCATCTACTCACATTCCCTTGGTGGCAAGTCAATTGCAGGGATGCCTGCTTTGGCTGCTCACCCACATTGCAGCCCAGGGCTGCTCACCATCCACTTCTCAGTGTCTCTACCTTTCTCTTTAAACGTACTTCTTTCACTATGGGCAAGCTTCCGCCTTCCATTCCCCCATCTTCTCCCTTAGCCTGTGTTCTTAAAAACTTAAAACCTCTTTAACTCTCGCCTGACCTAAAACCTAAGTGTCTTATTTTCTTCTCCAACACCACTCGGCCCCAATACAAACTCTATAATGGTTCTAAATAGCCAGAAAACAGCACTTTTGATTTCTCCATTTTACATAACCTGGATGATTTTTGTCAGAAAATGGATAAATGGTTTGAGATGCCTGACGTCCAGGCATTCTTTTACATATCGGTCCCTCCCTAGTCGCTGTTCCCAATGCAACTTGTCCCAAATCCTCCTCCTTTCCCTCCCACCTGTCCCTTCAGTCCCAACTCCAAGCGTCGCTGAGTCTTTTGAATCTTCCTTTTCTACAGACCCATCTGACCTCTCCTCCCCAGGCTGCTCCTCGTCAGGCCCCAACTCTTCCTCAGCCTCCGCTCCCCTACCCTATAATCCTTTTATCACCTCCCCTCCTCACACCCGGTCCCCCTTACAGTTTCGTTCCACAACTAGACCTCTCCCACCGGCCCAACAATTTCCTCTTAAAAAGGTGGCTGGAGCTAAAGGCATAATCAAGGTTAATGCTCCTTTTTTTTAATCTGACCTCTCCCAAATCAGTTAGCATTTAGGCTCTTTTTCATCAAATATAAAAACCCAGCCCAGTCCATGGCCCATTTGGCAACAACCCTTACACGCTTTACCGCCCTAGACCCATAGGGACCAGAAGGCTGCCTTATTCTCAATATACATTTTATTACCTAACCCACTCCCAACATTAAAAAAAGCTCCAGAAATTAGATTCTGGCCCTCAAACCCCACAACAGGACTTAATCAATCTCGCCTTCAAGGTGTACAATAATAGAATACAGGCAGCCAAGTAGCAATGTATTTCTGAGTTGCAATTCCTTGCCTCCACTGTGAGACAAACCCCAGCCACATCTCCAGCACATAAGAGCTCCAAACACCTGAACCACAAACCCCAGCCACATCTCCAGCACACAAGAACTCCAAACACCAGGACCGCCTGCCCCAGGATCTTGCTTCAAGTGCCGGAAATCTGGCCACCAGGCCAAGGAATGCCTGCAGCCTGGGATTCCTCCTAAGCCATGTCCCATCTGTGCGGGACCCCACTGGAAATCAGACTGCCCAACTCGCCTGGCAGCCACTCCCAGAGCCCCTGGAACTCTGGCCCAAGGCTCTCTGATTAACTCCTTCCCAGATCTGCTCGGCTTAGCGGCTGAAGACTGATGCAGCCCAATCGCCTCGGAAGCCCCCAGACCATCACAGACGCCGAGCTTCGGGTCACTCTCACAGTGGAGGGTAAGTCCGTCCCCTTCTTAATCAATATGGAGGCTACCCACTCCACATTACCTTCTTTTCAAGGGTCCGTTTCCCTTGCTTCCATAACTGTTGTGGGTATTGACGGCCAGGCTTCTAAACCTCTTAAAACCCCAACTCTGGTGCGAACTTGGACAAAATTCTTTTATGCACTCCTTTTTAGGTATCCCCACCTGCCCAGCTCCCTTATTAGGTCAAGACATTTTAACTAAATTATCTGCTTCCCTGACTATTCCTAGGCTACAGCCACACCTCGTTACCGCCCTTTTCCCCAGTTCAAAGCCTCCTTCACATCCTCCCCTTGTATCTCCCCACCTTAATCCACAAGTATAGGACACCTCTACTCCTCCCTTGGAGACCAATCATGCATCCTTTATCATCCCATTAAAACCTAATCACCCTTACCCCACCATGTTTTAAAAGGATTAAAGCCTGATATCATTTGCCTGTTACAGCATGGCCTTTTAAGGTCTATAAACTCTCCTTACAATTCCCCCATTTTACCTGTTCAAAAACTGGACAAGACTTACAAGTTAGTTCAGGATTTGCACCTTATCAACCAAATTGTCTTGCCTATCCACTCCATGGTGCCAAACCCATAGACTCTCCTATCCTCAATACCTCCCTCCACAACCCCTCCATAACCCATTATTCTGTTCTGGATCTCAAACATGCTTTCTTTACTATTCCTTTGCACTCTTCATCACAGCCTCTCTTTGCTTTCACTTGGACTGACCCTGACACCCATTAGGCTCAGCAAATTACCTGGGCTGTGCTGCTGCAAGGCTTCACAGACAGCTCCCATTACTTCAGTCAAGCCCAAATTTCTTCCTCATCCATTACCTATCTCAGCATAATCCTTCATGAAGACACA
>NW_012102377.1:1915951-1916616 GCF_000951045.1 Mandrillus leucophaeus
CTGTAGTCTCAGCTACTCGGGAGGCTGAGGCAGGAGAATGGCGTGAACCCGGGAGGCAGAGCTTGCAGTGAGCCAAGACCACGCCACTGCACTCCAGCCAGGGGGACAGAGCAAGACTCTGTCTCAAAAAAAAAAAAGAAGCAGCTTAGTGTTCCAACTTCTGTCCCTCACAGCCAGTTTTTCTCCTTCTTGTATGGTCACTCCCACCTACTCTCCTACTGAAACTTCCACCTATCAATCTCTTCCTACACAAGGCAAATGGTTCTTGGACCAACAAAAATATCTCCTTCCAGCCTCACAGGCCCATTCTATTCTGTCATTTCATAACCTCTTCCATGTAGGTTACAAGCCACTAGCCCGCCTCTTAGAACCTCTCATTTCCTTTCCATTGTGGAAATCTATCCTCAAGGAAATCACTTCTCAGTGTTCCATATGCTATTCTACTACTCCTCAGGCATTGTTCAGGCCCCTTCCCTTCCCTACACATCAAGTTTGGTGGTTTGCCCCTGCCCAGGACTGGCAAATTGACTTTACTCACTTTAGTCAGGAAACTAAAAAACCTCTTGGTCTGGGTAGACACTTTCACTGGATGGGTACAGGCCTTTCCCACAGGGTCTGAGAAGGCCACCACTGTCATTTCTTCCCTTCTGTCACACATAATTCCT
>NW_012102377.1:1917096-1920445 GCF_000951045.1 Mandrillus leucophaeus
CCATCACCAGTCATTCTACACACATGCTCCTTTTAACTACCTCACAATATCGCCCCTTACCACAAAATCTTCCTTCAGTTTAATCTCTCCCACTCTAGGTTCCTACACCGCCCCTAACCCTGCTCGAAGCAGCCCTGAGAAACATCGCCAATTATCTCTCCACACCACCCAACAAAAATTTTCGCTGCCCCAACACTTCAATACTATTTTACGTTATTTTTCTTATTAATATAAGAAAAGGCCTCTGAGCCCAGGCGAAGCCCTGTGACCTGCACGTATATGTCCAGATAGCCTGAAGCAAGTGAAGAATCACAAAAGAAGTGAAAATGGTCAGCTCCTGCCTCAACAGACGTCATTCCACTATTGTGATTTGCTCCTGCCCCACCTTAACGGAGCAATCAACCTTGTGAAATTCCTTCTCCTGGCTCAGAAGCTCCCCCACTGAGCACCTTGTGACCCCCGCCCCTGCCCATAAGCGAAAAACCCCCTTTGACTGTAATTTTCCACTACCCACCAAATCCTATAAAACAGCCTCACTCCTATCTCCCTTCGCTGACTCTCTTTTTGGACTCAGCCCACCTGCACCCAGGTGAAATAAACAGCCTTGTTGCTCACACAAAGCCTGTTTGGTGGTCTCTTCACACGGATGCGCATGACAGAACCCTCTTAAGATACATGGAAACCTACATACACATTTTTTTTTTTCATCAAAATCTTAAAGGACTCCCTGATCAAAAAAGATTAGATCTACAGCAGGGAGTCAGAAAACCTGTTCTGTAAAGGACCAGATAATAAATATATTTTAGGTTTTATGGGCCACATACTGCCTCTAAGGCATATTTTTCATTTTTTGTTTTGTTTTTACAACCCTTTTGAAATGTAAAAGCCTTTCTTAGTTGAAGGACCCTACCAAAACAGATTACTGACCAAATCTGTCCTGTGGGCTAGAGTCTGCTGACTCCTGATCTAGAGGAATAACAACTACCATTTTTTGAAATCTTAACATTTATTAAAAAGTAGCCATTTGTAGAATGGTGGTGGCCAGGGGCTGGGAGGGGGGCAACGGAGAGTTACTGTTTAATGGATATAGTTTCTGTTTTACAAGACAAAGAGAGTTCTGGAGACAGACAGTGGCGATGGCTGTACAACAACGTGAATGTGGTTAATACTCCTGAGTTGCACACTTAAAAATGGTTAGGGTGGTAAAGATGATGCTATATGTATTTTACCACAATAAAAAAAATCATTTAAAGAAATAAAAAATGTCTTTTAAAAAAATTTAACGTTTGTTCAATACCCACTAAAAAAAATAATAAGTAGATATTTTCACTTTATAACTGAAGAATTTGAGGCTAAAAGAGCTGTGACAGGCTGCGCATGATGGCTCACGCCTGTAATCCCAGCACTTTGGGAGGCCAAGGCGGGCAGATCAAGACCAGCCTGGCCAACATGGTGAAACCCCATCTCTACTAAAAATACAAAAATTAGCTGGGTGTGATGGCAGGAGCCCGTAATTTCAGCTACTCGGGAGGCCATGGCTTCAGTGAGCTAAGATCACACCACTGCCCTCCCGCGTGGGTGGCAGAGCGAGACTCTGTCTCCCAAAAAAAAAACAAAAAAACAGTTTGCACAAGTTACAAAGCTGCAAGTGGAGTGCTGAGATTGGAAGCTGTAAAGATTGAGCTCTTAGCCAGGATGGATGCTGTTTTCTTAGCACTCTCAGCATCAAGAACTCCTTTCACTCATTTTCTACAACAGATCAACATCATTTATTAATAATTTGTTTTGTTTTTTTAAACAAGCACTTAAAGGTAATATTGACAATCAGAGCTTCAGATCCATTCATGGCTTAGCCCATCTTAAAAGATAAGCTCTATACTGATACAATTTCAGACCAAATCAAAAAGAAATTTGGCATTCTAGTTAGCATGTCAAGATTTTCTTCATGTAAATCTAAGTTGCATGAATGCAAGGACCTTCCTTATCTGTCTGTTTCATCAAAGTACCCTCTGTTCCTACAACAGGGCCCCATATTTAGAAACGTGAAAAAGTGTTTACCCTCCTTTACTGCTCGGTCCTTAGTATTTGGGAGACCCCACATTATATCTGAAACTACTGAAGGCAGATGGATTCTAGGATCCCTGTCATCTCTAAAGTTGTATGTTTCAGCCGGGTACAGTGGTTCATACCTGTAATCCCAACATTTTGGGAGGCCGAGGTGGGCTGATCGCTTGAGCCCAGGAGTTCAAGACCAACCTGAGCAATAGAGGGAGACCTTGTCTCTACAAATAATAAAAAATTAGCTGGGCACACACCTGCTATCCCAGCTACTCAAGAGGCTGATGTGGAAGGACCACTTGAGCCTAGGAACTAGAGGCTGTAGAGAGCTATGATTGCGCCACTGCAGTCTTAGCCTGGGCAACAGAGCAAGATCCCATCTCTAAAAGTAGTAATAATAATAAAGTTGTATGTTTCAATGCCTTGATATGCTTATTCCATTGGTTCAGTCAGTCAACCACAGTTTTTCAGAACACACTACAGCATAAGTGCTAGTCTGGGTTTCTATGGAAAAACAGGGTAAAACAGAAATGTAATCTCAAGTCTACTGGTTGTAAAGTCCAAAACTGACAAACGATTTTTTTTTTTTTTTTTTTTTTGAGACAGTCTTACTCTGCCTAGGATGGAGTGCAGTGGCACATCTCAGCTCACTGCAGCCTCCGCCCCCTGGGTTCAAAGTAATTCTGTCTCAGCCTCCTGAGTAGCTGGGATTACAGGCACTGCCACCACACCCAGCTACTTTTTGTAGTTTTAGTAGAGACAGGATTTCACCATGTTGCCCAGGCTGGTCTCAAACTCCTGACCTCAGGTGACCTGCCCGCCTTTGCTTCCCGAAGTGCTGGGATTACAGGTGTGAGCCACTGTGCCCAGCCTCATTCTATTTTTTTGAGACAGGGTCTCACTATGTTGCCCAGGCTGGAGTGAAGTGGCTATTCACAGGCCACTGTGAATATTCGATCCTTCTGCCTCAGCCTCTTGAGGAGCCGGGATTACAAGCACCAGCATCAACAAAGACTGCAAAAGATTTTCAATGATTCAAGGAAAGAATCTTTTTTTTTTTTTTTTTGAGACGGAGTCTCGCTCTGTCGCCCAGGCTGGAGTGCAATGGCCGGATCTCAGCTCACTGCAAGCACCGCCTCCCGGGTTTATGCCATTCTCCTGCCTCAGCCTCCCGAGTAGCTGGGACTACAGGCGCCCGCCACCTCGCCCGGCTAGTTTTTTGTACTTTTTAGTAGAGACAGAGTTTCACCGTGTTAGCCAGGATGGTCTCGATCTCCTGACCTCGTGATCC
>NW_012102377.1:1920495-1933530 GCF_000951045.1 Mandrillus leucophaeus
CTAGTTTTTTGTACTTTTTAGTAGAGACAGAGTTTCACCGTGTTAGCCAGGATGGTCTCGATCTCCTGACCTCGTGATCCGCCCGTCTCAGCCTCCCAAAGTGCTGGGATTACAGGCTTGAGCCACCGCGCCCGGCCACAAGAATCTTAACTAGTTGTTTGAGCTGAGTTCCATACGGAATAAAAATGCATGAAAACTGCTGTATCTAACTGTTTACAGCAGTTCCCTCAGGGGATCATCTGTGTACCTCCCTGGGCATGTGACACAAGCTAGGCTAAAATGCACCCCTTAGAACTGCCACAAACACATGACCTAGGCTAGGCCAGTGAGCATTCTTCCCTGGGATTTGTCAAACTTAAGTTGCAGGAAAAGAATCCTGTTTTCTCTCAGATCACAGCAATAAAGATGTCTATACATTGGCAATGACCACAGTCATGTCCCCTTCCATGTAGAGGAAGCCCATCTGCAGTAAGACAAAAATTAAGCCAACACTAAGAGATAAAAGGTGGGGAGAGAGCAGGGAACCACACAGGGCACATAGCTGTGTTTCAAGTCCCTGGTTATGTATGTCCTTAAAACCCACCTCATTCCAGCTCTTCCTGCAATCTGGTTAAGTAAGCAAAAAAACCTCTTTTGCTTCACCTAGACTATGTGAGTTTCTGTTACTAGCAAACAGGAATCTGTTTTTGCTTGTTTGTTTGTTTGAGACAGAATCTCACTTTGTCACCCAGGCTGGAGTGCTATGGCGCGATTCCGGCTCACTGCAACCTCCCACACCCAGGTTCAAATCATTCTCCTGCCTCAGCCTCCCGAGTAGCTGGGATTACAGGTGTCCGCCACCACATCCGGTTAATTTTTGTATTTCTAGTAGAGATGGGGTTTCACCATGTTGGCCAGGCTGGTCTTCAACTCCTGAACTCAGGTTACCTGCCCACCTCAGTTTCCCAAAGTGCTGAGATTACAGGCGTGAGCCACCGTGCCCAGCTGCAACCAGGAATCTTAATCCATGGGCTGAGGAGGCTGACTGACCTAGAGGACAATGTGCGTCATCCCAGAAGTAGGCTAAAGGTAACTAGCTCCTCAGCTCACCCCGGACTGCTTCCTCGTCCTTCCTCCACCTGTAGTTTTCATCTGAGAAACTAGGTTAAACCTCTTTGCTACCAGGTGTGCTGAAATCCCTTAAACAGGCAGATTTGATGTAATGTACTGTTTAATCATTTTTGCTTTTAAACAGAGATGAGTCTCCCAAAGTCCCCCAAATACAATAATTGTTATCTTAAAAGTGGCTTTACAATGTACAGATCAAACACTCAAAAACAAGTGGGAAGAAGTGACTGGGCTTCAAGATATACATAACAAAGAGCTTTAAGGGAACCACTAAGAAGGTAATCTCTTCAAACAGCCCAAGTAAATTATACTAATCTATGGAAAGAAATGTTGCATCACAAAGAGAATAACAAGAAAAATTTCACTTTCTTCCGACCCCAACCACCAACCAATCACCCTTTACTTTGCTGATTTCTGTATTATCATGTTCTTACCTTTCCTTCCTAAAATTGTTTTTTCAATGTGAAACTAGAGGAAGCTATTCATGTTAAATCTGCTCAATTCTACCTAAGATTGGGGAACTATGAATAGAAATAGCATGCATCTGAATTAGTCACCAGCCACAAGGAAACTTGATGTTTGCCTTAATAGAAAACTCAGAAAATTAATAATTTAGTAGCAGAATATTCAAAAAAGAGCGTTACCTTTCAAAAATATCTCAAGTTACTATAAGACTTTATTTGAAAGTAAGAGAAATAAGAATTACTCTCTAATCAAAGACTAGGTAATGGTAAACTGCCCACATCATGTTTTTCATTAGTTTATTGTTAAGGACAATTCTGAATAATTTTACAAGTACTTTTTCATCACTAGCATTTAAGGAAAGAAAAGATATTCTGCCCCCAGAAATGGCTTATTCAAAGTCAGCTTATGCATTTCTAAAATAGCAGGAGTTTCTGGATGACAATCGACCCCAGACCTGGCTAGTCTAATGATGGTCCATATTCTCCCACCAGGCTGTCTAAAGGGTAGGCGCTGGAACTGTATTGGTCCACTGCTGTGTTTTTAGTGTCTGACAGTGCCTGGCATATCACACATAGGTGAATAACAAATATTTGATGAATAAGTACATAAAAGGATCAATAAATATATCAAAACTGTATGTCCTACTTCCAGCTTTGATGAAGAGTTCAACATAAATTCTTGAGTTTGACGTAAGTTCTAGCTGTAATCCCAGCTACTTGGGAGGCTGAGACACAAGGACTGCTTAAGCCCAGGAGCTTGCGCCCAGCCTGTGAAATACAGCACAAGACCCTGTCTCGAAAAAGACATTTCTTGAGAAACTGCCAAGAATGGAAATGGAGAAAGTAAAGGTTTTTCTTCCTTCAACTCAATCAAATTCAACAAGGATCTCTGGGCATGTCCTCTGTGCCAGGTAGTAGGCTAATAATACCTGCTGACACCCAGATACAGATAAGAGAGCCCCTTCCCCCAGGTGTGCATCACAGTGAGCTGACATCACCTGGAGGCCATCTTTCACAGGGCCTATCTGCTCATCAAAGGGGTTCATCTTTAGTAGGAAGAACAGAGAGGAGAAGACAATGGAATACTTTAATTTTGAAATACACTTAAATATCCTAACTAGCCATTGACCACTTATAGCATCATGTAACCTACTATTCATATAATAGTGTTTCTACACAAAAACACATTCTAACAAAAATGCTACAGTTCCAGGGATGAGCCCCCACATTCCTAATTCTTCACTTCTTCCATTACACCTCTGCTAAGGCAGAGCTGGAGGGAAGGAGAAGGAATAAAGAGCCACTGTGACAATGGGGGCTCTCATAGGACTGTAACATATGGGAAGGAAAGATGGGAGGTGTAATAGCCCCATATATAGCATATAGCATATATATATAGCCCCATATATACTTGATCATTCAAGTATTTGAAGACAAGAGGGGCTGTACCTTTATTTCCAAACCTCACTAAATCCAGAAGCATCTTCTCATACTGAAATCCATCTAACTAAAGATACTACTATTACTGCCACCTGCTTGAACTCATGATCATAGACAAATAGTCAAATTACAGCAAATCCTGTTAAAAAGTAGACGATTACTTAACGGGTTCATAATCGTCAAATTATGACCCCTCCAAAAAGGCAGCTCTAGATAGAGAATAAAAGTCCAACTAGTTTTGAAATTGAATATCTGCTTTCCTCCTCAACACAAACAGTTTAAAAACAGGGCTGGGCAGGGTGGCTCACGCCTGTAATCCCAGAACTTTGGGAGACTGAGACAGGTGGACTACTTGAGGCCCGGGGTTCGAAACCAGCCTGGCCAACATGGCGAAACCCCATCTCTACTAAAAATACAAAAATGAGGCCAGGCGCAGTGGCTCATGCCTGTAATCCCAGCACTTTAGGAGGCCTAGGCGGGTGGATCACCTGAGGTCAAGAATTTGAGACTAGCCTGGCCAACATGGCAAAACTCTATCTCTACTAAAAATTCAAAAATTAGCCAGGGGTGGTGGCGGGTGCCTGTAATCCCAGCTACTTGGGAGGCTGAGGCATGAGAATTGCTTGAACCCGGGAGGCGGAGGTTCCAGTGAGCCAAGATCGTGTTACTGCCACTGCACTCCAGCCTGGGGGCTAGAGTGAGACTCTGTCTCCAAAACAAAACAAACAACAAAAAAAAATTAGCCTGGCATGGTGGTGGGTGCCTATAGTCCCAGCTACTCATGAGGCTGAGGCACGAGAATCTCTTGAACCCAGGAGGTTGCAAGCTTTTTCATCTATACATGCGTTCATCCATGGAGCACGAATCATGTCTCAGATACTACCTCAGCCTTAGCAAAAAATATGATGGGGAGGGGGGCTCAGAAAGGGGATACACCCTCAATTAGTAATTTCAAGGAGTATTCTTTCTAACACTTCCTATCCTGACTTGTTAAAGTCTAACTGAATGACTAGTGGAATAGGAAAGTAAAATAAACCCCAGGACCTATTCCATACAAAATTAGAGTAGAAGTTAAAAAGATTGAGAGTAAGAGCCACTACCACTTAAAAATACACAGGTGAAGGCCGGGTGCGGTGGCTCATGCCTGTAATCCCAGTACTTTGGGAAGCCAAGGCGGGTGGATTACGAGGGCAGGAGTTCAAGACCAGCCTGGCCAACATGGTGAAACCCCATCTCTACTAAAAAATACAAAAAAATTAGCCAGGCCTGGTGGCAGGCACCTGTAATTCCAGCTACTCGGGAGAGTGAGGCAGAGAACTGCTTGAACCCCGGAGGTGGAGGTTGCAGTGAGCTGAGATCATGCCACTGCACTCCAGCCTGGACAACACAGCAAGACTCCGTCTCAAAAATAAAAATAAATAAATAAATAAACAGCTGCAATCAAAATAAGAATATTTGGTCATATCATCAGCATTCCCCAAAGGTGCCACAGACAGACCTGCAAAGAACTAGCAGCACTGGGACTCCCATGACAGTTCCAACACCACACAAGACCCTCTCACAAGCAGCCCACAGCTCTTCCTCCTCTATCTCAGCCAGAATATTCTACTGCCTTAGCACACAAGGGCACATAAGAGGCACTCAACACTTTGGTCATGGTGATCACAAACATGGCTCAACATCTTCAAACTATTCAGATCTCAGCACATTATAGGGGTGGTTACAAATGTGGTCGGCTACTGAATCTATTATAGTCTTCTTGAATTATCTAACTGCACAATTATATAGCTTCCTATATTAAGGAGTGTTTGCACCTCAGCATACTCTGCAGGGGAAAAAAGATGTGGTGTGGCAGAAAGAATACAAGTTTTGCAGTTAAGATAGTTGTTAAGTTCAGATCCAAGATTTGTCGCCTTTCTCGCTGGTGGCCTTGGGAGAGTAGCAATCTCTCTGAACCTCAGTCTCCTCTTCTGAGGAATAAGGCTGCCACACAGGGGTGCTGGAAGATCAGTGACAGCCCACATAAAGCACCTAGCCCAGTAAAATGGTCTCCACTTTTCATGCCAAGCTGCCTATACCTCCTCTCTCACCCAACATATCCACATGCTGACCACAATAGCACTGTGTATTTCAACCTGACAATCAGTCTGTGTGTGTGTAACAAAAGCAAAACTCTGCTAACATGAGCCTACATGAAACCTCAGGGGACAGATTAACTTGGTACCAAATTACACACTCCAAACCAAAAAGAAACAACTTTGATATAACTAACACATCAGCCTAGGTAGGAGAGACTCTTTACTATGTGTTGCTGAAAACTTGAGAGGAACAGTAAGAAACTGTTTTCTTAGACAGTAAGAAACTGATTTCTTCTGATAACACAACTGCTCAGTCTAAAGCACTGGCAGAAACAGCCCTGTCTCTAGGCCTGGTGTCAAAGCAGGTTTGGAACCCTGGAATTCCAAGATTCCTAGTCTTGGAATCTAGCAGCTCTATAGAGTTCTGGCCCTGCCTGGGGAGCAGTGAGGTAGGAAGGACAGCAGATTAAAGATACTGATTGTATTTGCAAACATTCCCCGGATAAGGCAAAGTCAAAGCAGATTCTTTTTTTTTTTTTTTGAGACGGAGTCTCGCTCTGTCGCCCAGGCTGGAGTGCAGTGGTGCAAATGAGGCTCGCCACAGCCTCAACCTCCTGGGCTCAAGCAATCCTCTCACTTCAGCCTCTCAAGCAGCTGGGACTACAGGTACATGCCACCACACATGGCTAATTTTTTTTATATGTATATTTTTGGGAGAGGTAGGGTCTCACTACGTTGTCAAAGCTGGTCTCAAACTCCTGTGCTCAAGCAATCCTCCCGGCTTGGCCTCCCAAAGTGCTGGGATTACAGGTGCGAGCCACCACACCTGGCCCAGAGCAGATCCTTGAGACCTGGGCTGCCCTCATATCACACGCGTGTCTGACTCCTTATCCTCACACAGGCAGTTGTTCCTAAACAAATATTTCTTTGCTAAGGACTTAATCATAGACTTACAGAATTCTAGAACAGACAGGAAGCTTGAGTATCAACTTACATCCTCGCATTACTGATGAGAAAACTAACAGCCCGATGGGGGATCACAGAGCTGGTTAATGAAAGAACCAGATTAGATAGGACTCAGGTCAGTATTCCTTATCCCAGACTTTGCCATCTCATTCAAGCATCCACGCACATCCAGAGTTCCCTTCCCAGCAGTGCTTCTTTTTAAGCCTTTCAAAACACTGGCTTGACTTGGAGGTCACATCTTTTTTTTTTTTTTTCATTGTGATTTCAGGCGTGAGCCACCGCACCCAGCCAAACGTGTATTTTTTAAATTTATTTTTATTGTGGTAAAAAAAAAAAAGTAAAATTTACTATTTTAACAATTTTTAGGTAAACAGCTCAGTGGTGGTAAGTACATTCACACCACTGTGTAACCATCACCACTATCCATCTCCAGAACTTCTTTCATCTTCCCAAACTAAAACTCTGTTCCCATAAAACAGTAACTCCCCATCTTCCCCCTCCTCTAGCCCCTGGCAACAACCATTTTACTTTCTGTTTCTGTGAATTAGACTACTCCAAGTTATTTTTTTTTTTTTTTTTTTGAGGCAGAGTCTAGCTCTGTCGCCCAGGCTGGAGTGCAGTGGTGTGATCTCAGCCCACTGCAAGCTCCACCTCCCGGGTTCACGTCATTCTCCTGCCTCAGCCTCCCGGGTAGCTGGGACTACAGGCACCCGCCACCACGCCCGGCTAATTTTTTGTATTTTTAGTAGAGACAGGGTTTCACCATGTTAACCAGGATAGTCTCGATCTCCTGACCTCGTGATCCACCCAACTCGGCTTCCCAAAGTGAGCCACAGCGTCCAGCCTCCAGTTATCTTCTATAAGTGGAATCATATAGTGCTTATCCTCTTGTGACATTTCTTTAGCAAAATGTCTTCATGGCTCATCCAAGTGGCAGCATGTGTCAAAATTCCCTTCTCCCTTGAGGCTGAAAATATTCCACTGTATGTCCATTCCACATTTGTTTCTCCAGGCACCTGGCAATGGACACTTGGGCCACTTCCACATGTTGACCATTGCAAACAATACTGTTTTAACATGGGTGTACAAATATCTGTGCTAGTCCCTGCTTTCAATTCTTTTGGGCACATACCTGGCAGTGAAATTGCTGGATCACACAATGTATCAGTGCTATTTTCAAATGTGTCTTGAAAGAGACAAAATCATCTGGGTTGGTGAATTCTTTAAGAAAATGAAGCCAGAAGCAGTGGGTCAGTCTGTAATCCCAGCACTTTGGGAGGCCGAGGCAGGTGGATCACCTGAGATCAGGAGTTCGAGACCAGCCTGACCAATATGGTGAAACCCTTTCTCTACTAAAAATACAAAAATTAGCTGGGTGTGGCTGCATAGTCCCAGCTACTAGGGAGGCTGAGACAGGAGAACTGCATGAACCCAGGAGGTGTATGGTACAGTGAGATAAGACCATACCACTACACTCCAGTCTGGGCAACACAGTGAGACTCTGTCTCAAAAAAAAAAAAAAAAAAAAAAAAATTCCAGGCACAAGAAGTTTTGTTCTTAAACTGAGCTTTACTTCAACACAACAAACTATATTTAGAGATTGTATGACGTAGAGGAAAAAACACAGCACTGAGGAGGATAACTTTCTAGTAATATTCAACATTAACACGGGACATACTTTTTGATATCTGAGTATGAATTTCCACAGGCAGGGGAGAGTGGCCTAGATAATCCCTAAGGTCTATGGATTCTGTGGGTTCTATGAAAAAACTTATTTAAAGGATTACTATGTCTTTTAATCATTTTTTCTTTTCCTTAGATCCAGTTTGCATATTAGAACTTAAAGAACCATTTCCAGCTACAGAATCTAGTGTATTCTTGAAATAAGAGCTCCAGGGATAGGCGGGGCATGGTGGCTCACGCCTGTAATCCCAGTACTTTGGGAGGACAAGGCAGGCGGATCACTTGACATCAGGGGTTCGAGACCAGCCTGGCCAACACGGCAAAACCCTGTCTCCACTAAAAATACAAAAATTAGCTGGGCATGGTGGCATACGCCTGTAATCCCAGCTACTCAGGAGGCTGAGGTAGGAGAATCACTTGAACCCGAGAGGCAGAGGTTGCAGCGAGCCGAGATCGCACCACTGCACTCCAGCCTGGGTGACAGAGTGACACTCCATCTCAAAAAAAAAAAAAAAAAAATTCCAGGCACAAGAACAACTCCTGAGCTAGGAAAAAAAAAACAAAAAAGAAAAAAGAGAGACTAAGGTAATACAACAGACAATAATTTTCCTACCAGTACATTTATTTGATAATTGCTTTAGGATGTCCAGAGTGTAGTACCTGTATACTCTGAGTCACGGCTTACTCTGAGTCACTGTGAACTTCTGTTTACTTTGTAGTAGTCGGTATAAAACTATTAATGCACACTGGGCTCAGTATCAACAGGGCACACCTGCCAAGAAAAGTTTGCTACAATAGTTTGGTTCAAACAGTACTTCAGTTACTGAGCAACATACTGTTGTCATCAAGACTCCTGACAATGCATTCTGAGTCAAAATGCACATCAGATTCCAGGTACAAAACCAACAACACACTCCAAACCCCATCCACTCTCAGGCCTCCCAGGAAGGATTTACAAAGTGAGAAACACAGTGCCCCACCCTGTGTCTCCCCACTTCCCTAGAACTATTTCTGCTTAGGTATCTACCAAAAGCAGGCTTTCTACTCCAGGGACAAAAAGGGTAAGAGAGAGAATTCTCCATGTTCACTTCACCAATCAATACTTCAGCTACTTATAAAAAGCTTCCTGTGCTGGGTACAATGATACACATGAGCCTACTCAGTCCTTACAATTCTTCCTGGCAGGTGTGTTTGTGCTCACAATGTAGGAAAGTGAGGTGGAAGCTCAGGAGTGTCCTATCCAGAGCCACACGAACAGTAAGGAGCAGAGCTAGGCCGGACCAGGTCTTCTGACCCCACATCCAGTACTCTTTTGGCCACACCATTTGCCTACACTCTTACAAGCCTATGCTAATTTGGACACCCCAAAGAGAACATCTAAAGATCCTCTCCTAGAAAGCAGGCCTAATGATCTAACAACTAATGCCTGGTGCTTCAGTTAAGAGCGGAGTGTGCTGGCTTCACTCTTTCACCTTTATTTCAGTTGACAGGCAGAGCTTTGAAGAAACTCAAGACAGAAAGAGAAATTGTGCATCAGTCCCTTCACTTAAAAATGCTTTTCAGAGGCCAGGAGCAGTGGTTCATGCCTGTAATCCCAGCACTGTGGGAGGCTGAGGCAGGCAGATCGCCTGGGCCCAGGAGTTCGAGACCAGCCTGGCAACACGGCAAAACTCTCTCTCTACAAAAAATACAAAAAAAATTAGCCAGGCGTGGGGGTGCATGCCTATAGTCCTAGCTACTCAGGAGGCTGAGGTGGGAGAACACCTGAGCCTGGCGAGGTCAAGGCTGCAGTGAACCAAGATCACTCCAGCCTGGGTGACAGAGTGAGACTCTGTCTCTTAAAAAAAAAAAAAAGAAAAGAAAAAAGAAAAAGCTGGGCGCAGTGGCTCATGCCTGTAATCCCAACACTCTGGGGAGGCTGAGGCGGGTAGATCACCTGAGGTCAGGAGTCTGAGACTAGCCTGGCCAACATGGCGAAATCCCGTCTCTATCAAAAATATAAAATTCGCCAGGGATGGTGGTGCCCACATGTAATTCCAGCTACTCAGGAGGCTGAGGCAAGAGAATCGCTTAAACCCAGGAGGTGGAGGTTGCAGTGAGCTGAGATTGCGCCAGTGCACTCCTGGGCAAAAGAGTAAGACTCCGCCTCAAGAGAAAAAAAAAATTGCTCTTCAGGGAAAGACACACCCACATTCTCACCACCTCCAATAATGACAGACAGTGACCGGGCCCCGGTGTTTTATCCACCTCCAGGTTTACTCCCAGGAAATCTACAGTGGGAAAAGGCACCCACTAAAGACTTCCTTGAACATTTTTAGAGACAGGCTATTCAGATCTTTCCTCTCCAAATTCTAAGAGTACAAACAAATAGTGTTAATATTTATTACATAATAGATTCAGGAAACTGTGTTCCTATGACCACATGAATTTTTCTTACACAACATTCATGCCAATTTTATTGGACTTGGAGCATAATTATATTATTTTAAATGACTATGGAGGTTTGTAATTACTGTATTGTTGATTTTATGACATATTATTGGTCCCATTCATGATTTATTTGATGCCAAGGCCTTGATCAGGACGTTAACACCCAAATATAACATTTTTCCTGTGGGAAAACACCATTTGCTTTAAAACACCTGCTTTTACGAGGGAGTTTTCTATTAATGCAACACCACAAGAAGCAGAGACTACCTGTTCAAGAAAACCCTGAGTAAGCAAAATATAACTACGTTTTTCTTTTTTTTCTTTTTGAGACAGAATCTTACTCTGTCCTCCAGGCTGGATAGAGTGCAGTGGTGCAGTCTTGGCTCCCAGGCTCAAGCAACCTTCCCACCTCAACCTTACAAGTAGCTGAGATTACAGGCACACATCACCACACCCGCCTAATTCTTGTATTTTTTGTAGAGGCGGGTTTCGCCATGTTGTCCGGGCTGGTCTTGAATTCCTGGGCTCAAGTGATCTGCCTGCCTCAGCCTCCCAAAGTGCTGAGATTACAGGCATGAGCAACTGTGCCTGGCTCTAAGTTTTTCTTTACTCATCATTTAGGAGAAAGAAGCTGCAGGCCAGGCACAGTGGCTTATGCCTGTAATCCCAACATTTTGGGAGGTCGAGTCAGGCAGATGATCTGAGCCCAGGAGTGTGAGACCAGCCCAGGCAAAATAGCAAAACCCTGTATCTACAAAAACAAAAATAAGCCAGCTGTGGTGTCATGTGCCTGTAGTCCCAGCTACCTGGGAAGCTAAGGTGGGAGAATTGCTTGAGCCCAGAAGGCGGAGGCTGCAGTGAGCAGCTCCACTGCACCACTGCCTTCCAGCCCTGGGCAACAGAGCAAGACTGTCTCAAAAACAAAACCAGGCTGGGTGTGATAACTCACGCCTATAATCCCAGCACTTTTGGAGGCCGAGGTGGGAGGATCACCTGAGGTCAAGAATTCAAGACCAGCTTGGCCAACAGGGTGAAACCCCGTCTCTACTAAAACTACAAAAATTAGCTGGGCATGGTGGCATATGCCTGTAATCCCAGCAACTTGGGAGGCTGAGGCACAAGAACTGCTTGAACTCAGGAGGCAGAGGTTGCAATGAGCCGAGATGGCGCCACTGCACCCTAGCCTGGGTGACAGAGCAAGAGAAAGACTCCCTCTCAAAAAAAAACAAAAAAGAAAAAAAACGAAACTAAAAAAGAAGTTGCAGATGATAGCATGGAGTAAAAGTTCCCAAGTTCTTTTGCACCCTTCCATCAGTGGTCCTCAGTTCTGGCTGCACATCAGTGTCACGTAGACACTTTAAAAAAATGACTCTGTGGTTCGAGTTAAGTGTTTGGAAAAAAAAAAAAAAATGACTATGCTAGGCCCCAACCCCAGACCACCTGAATCAGAATTTCTGGGGGTAGGCTCAGGTACTGTATTTTTTTAAAAAGCTCCTCACATAATTATAATGTGCATCCGGGGTTGGGAACTGCCCTATGCCAGTGGCTCTCAAACTTAAGTGTGTATTAGAATCACATAAAGGCCTTCTTAAAACATAGATTCACAGGCCCCATCTGAACCTTTCTGATTCAGTGGGTCTGGGATGGGGTTTTAACAAGTTCCCTGGTGATGTTGATGTGCCAGTCCAAAGCACACTGAGAACCAAACCACTGCATTACACCTTCTTAGTTGAGTAATATTAATAGTTATACTAAATTAATTTTACTGTAAAAATATCTGGACATGTCTCTATAAGGAGAAGTCTAAGATTTTAGAAAGATTTTCTAAACTGTGGGGCAAATAAAAGAATTTTCTGCTTTAACCATCAATTAAAACAAGTAACATCGTTCACTGGAACACACTATTTCCTTTGAATTTTGGTTACTAAAGTTAAACCAAGATAAAATCAGATACAATTCAATTCAACACCTCAGCAAGCACCTCCTATGAGATGGCTCAAGGCATTTGTGGGCACACACCATAAGTCAGTCATTCTCTCCTTCCTAAGGTAGTCAACAGACTAGCAGACACAACAGCGGTACACACAAATAGCCATGCAGTCAGACTGTGACAGCTGAGGTTCCAGTGAGAACTGGAGGGCAGGCACTTCAGAAGCACCTAGGAGGCTCTATGCAGGAAGAGGGGACCACCTCATGTTCAAGGGGACCACCAGCTGCGAGTGTTCCACTGCCCATGATCAATTTTGCAACACCAGTGCGGTTCACCCCCTGTCCCACAGGGTGCATTTGGACCTTGTTCCCAGACATTATAGGAGTAATCAGGAACTACAGGCTAATTTGACTTCTAGGCTGAGGGCCAGTTACATGGTCTACCTACCTTTGTACTTCTCATAACAGCTCAATGCCTCCTCACACATAGAAAGTACTTGCTGAACCGGCTAGCCATATGTAGAAAGCTGAAACTGGATCCCTTCCTCACACTTTATACAAAAACTAATTCAAGATAGATTAAAGACTTAAATGTTAAGACCTAAAACCATAAAAACTCTAGAAGAAAACCTAGGCAATACCATTCAGGACATAGGCATGGGACAAAGACTTCATGACTAAAATACCAAAAGCAACAGCAACAAAAATCAAAAGAGACAAATGGGATCTAATTAATAAAGAGCTTCTGCACAGTAAACGAAACTACCATGAGAATGCAGGCAACCTACAGAATGGGAGAAAATGTTTGCAATCTACCCATCTGACAAAGGGCTAATATCCAGAATCTACAAAGAACTTAAACAAATTTACAAGAAAAAAACAACCCCATCAAAAAGCGGGCAAAGGATATGAACAGACACTTCTCAAAAGAAGACATT
>NW_012102377.1:1934850-1936102 GCF_000951045.1 Mandrillus leucophaeus
CAAACACCGCATGTTCTCACTCATAGGTAGGAATTGAACAATGAGAACACTTAGACATAGGGCGGGGAACCTCACACACCAGGGCCTCTTGAGGGTGGGGGCTGGAAGAGGTATAGCATTAGGAGAAATATCTAACGTAAATGACGAGTTGATGGGTGCAGCAAACCAACGTGGCACATGTACACCTATGTAACAAACCTGCACATTGTGCACATGTACCCTAGAACTTAAAGTATAATAATAAAAAATAAAAAAAAGAAAGCACTTGCTGATTTGGTGGCTCACATCTGTAATCCCTGCACTTTGGGAGGCTGAAGCAGGGGAACATTTGAGGTAAGGAGTTCAAGACCAGCCTGGCCAACATGGTGAAACCCTATCTCTACCAAATATACAAAAATTAGCCAGGCATGGTGCCACACGCCTATAATCCCAGCTACTCAGGAGGCTGAGGCCAGAGAATCACTTGAACCTAGGAGGCAGAGGTTGCAGTGAGCTGAGAAGGTACCACTTGGTGACTGAGGAAAGCAAGCAAGCAAGCAAGAACTTGCAGAATACCTGGGAGTAAATGATAAAAGAAATCTGGAAGGTAGGACATAGGCATGGGCAAAGATTTCACGACTAAAACACCAAAAGCAATTGCAACAAAAGCCAAATTTGACAAATGGGATCTAATTAAACTAAAGGGCTTCTGCGCAGCAAAATAAACCATCATCAGAGTGAACAGGCAATCTACAGAATGGGAGAAAAATTTTGCAATCTACCCTTCTGACAAAGGTCTAATATCCAGAATCTACAAGGAACTTAAACAAATTTATAAGAAAAAAAAAATCCCATAAAAGGGCAGACGAAGGATATGAACAGATACTTCTCAAAAGAAGACATCTACGCGGCCAACAAACATATGAAAAAAAGTTCATCATCACTGGTCATTATAGAAATGCAAATCAAAACCACAATGAGATACCACATCAAGGCAGTTAGAATAGCAATTATTAAAAAGTCAGGAAATGGCCGGGCGCAGTGGCTCACGTCTGTAATCCCAACACTTTGGGAGGCCGAGGCAGGTGGATCACTTGAGGTCGGGAGTTTAAGACTAGCCTAACTAACATGGAGAAACCTCGTCTCTACTAAAAATACAAAATTAGCCAGGTATGGGGGCACATGCCTGTAATCCCAGCTACTCAGGAGGCTGAAGCAGAATTGCTTGAACCCAGGAGGTGGACGTTGCAGTGAGCCAAGATGGTGCCATTGC
>NW_012102377.1:1936582-1937641 GCF_000951045.1 Mandrillus leucophaeus
CTTGGAATCAACCAAAATGCCCATCAATGATAGACTGGATAAAGAAATTGCGGCACACATACACCATGGAATACCATGTAGCCATAAAAAGAAGGAGTTCATGTCCTTTGCAGCGACATGGATGAAGCTGGAAGCCATCACTCTCAGCAAACTAACACAGGAACAGAAAACCAAACACCACCCGTTCTCACTCGTAAGTGGGAGTTGAATGACAACACATGGACACAGGGAAGGGTACATCACACACCAGGGCCGGTCAAGCACTGGGGGGCAAGGGGAGGGAGAGCATTAGGACAAATACCTAATGCATGTGGGGCTTAAACCCTAGATGACGAGTTGACAGGTGCAGCAAACCACCATGGCACATGTATACCTATGTAACAAACCTGCATGTTCTGCACATGTATCCCAGAACTTAAAATTAGAAAGAAAAATTTAAAAAAAGAAAAGATATCTGGAAGGTAAACCTAATGCATCCCGGAGGAGCACACAGGTAGAGAGGTTCTGATCACCAGTCCTTTGCTCTAAGTAGCGTCCTCATTCCAGCTTAACACATGACGTGTCCTTGACTAACCAAGACGTGTTCTTGACTAATTATGGTAATACATAAGGCTGGTGTTGGAATGGTAAGGTGGAAAAGAAGCAGTTTGCCCAAGGTTTCTTTCTGCAAATTTGGAAATAACAGAAGATGCCTCAGAGCTGAGCTCATGAATGCAGGGACAGAGGGTTGGCCTCTTCTGTAACCCGCACTCTGAGCTCCACTCTGGCTAACGCATTGTAGTGGGTGCTCAGGTCATGCTCTTCCGAGCTGAAATAACTTGTTGAATTCATTATTGGGTCTTGAGAACATTTTTTAAATTATTCACACATAATTTAGCATTCAGCAATTAATATAGCTGAGGAAACTGAGAGCTGGCAGGCAGTTAATTTCAAAACCCAATGCAGCATTACCAACTAGGTATAAAATTTCTCTTACAGGCCGGGCGCGGTGGCTCAAGCCTGTAATCCCAGCACTTTGGGAGGCCGAGGCAGGTGGATCACGAGGTCAGGAGATCGAGA
>NW_012102377.1:1939471-1959136 GCF_000951045.1 Mandrillus leucophaeus
AAAAAAAAAAAAAAACCACACACATTTCAGAAGTATTGATATATAACTGATATGCTGAATATAAGTTATTTTTTCTATTCAATGAGAAGGTCCAGTAGGATTGTTTTTTAGCAATATTTTGTTAGTTTCCTCAGGTTACAATATTTAATTGAAAACGATATAAATTTTTTTTAATCTGCCCATTCAGACATTCTACTAATTATCACTGCTCTTCCCCTTACTGCAACTAGCTTGAATCATTGAGGCCTCAACGTATTTAACTCCAATCATAACCTCAGGCCACGAACTGAACAACATCCACCAAAGTGATGGAAAATGCTCAACCATTTTCATTGCATTTTACGCAGATCCTAGGCTCTTAGGCACACACGGTGAATGTCTAAGGTTCAAGTATCAATTGTACTAGCCCAGAAGTATTTCTGAAAATCCAGGAAACACAGGTTTCCAAAGGCTGACAACCATACAACTAGAGTTAGCACATATCCAGGGACCCTCAGAGGAGTGTGGTGCTAACTTGAGCTGTGGAAAGCCTCTGTGATGAGCTTTTGTAGGTAGAGAGACCTATGAGGCTTTCTCAGGAGGGCTGGGAAACAGACTGCCTGGTTACCAAGAAAGAAATGTTCTCTTTCTATCCCAAATGGTGCTGTTCTTGACTTCAAAAACAAATCAAATGAAGGGCAAATTAAGGAGGAATAATCAAGACTGTGTGAGACCTGAATCGGTCACAGGAGGTGGTTTGGCCCACCATAAGGCTTCTGATTTTCCCTGCTCCCTTTCTCCCAGGTTGAGATTATACCAACAAAAAAAGTCACTGAGGAAAAATGAGAAAAAAATACATTTCTTTGGGTGCACATCCACAGGCAGCCAAAATATTTTAAAAACCAACAAGGACATAGAGTTATAGATCACACTTGATCCTGTATGCTCATGGAATTCCCTGTTCATGCTCACTTTTAACCTTTTAACTCGGGAATGTAAAGTATATTTTGTTATGTTATGTTATGTTATGTTATTTTGAGATGGAGCTTCACTCTTGTCACCCAGGCTGGAGTGCAGTGGCGTGATCTCGGCTCACTGCAACGTCCGCCTCCTGGTTCAACTGATTCTCCTGCCTCAGCCTCCCGAGTAGCTGGGATTACAGGTGCCCATCACCACCTCCAGCTAATTTTTGTATTTTTTGTAGAGACAGGGTCTCACAATGTTGGCCAGGCTGGTCTCGAACACCTGATCTCAGGTGATCCACCTGCCTCAGCCTCCCAAAGTGCTGGGATTACAGGCATGAGCCACTGCACCCGGCCAAATGTGAAGTAAATCTTAAACTCAGTCTGCCCACTGAAGACAGTCATGGAGTTCTCTCTAAACTCCCTAAAGCAGAAAAAAAAGAAAGTTTCACTATTATCATTTGACTGTTTTGTGAAAAAATATTTCAAGATTTTAAACTACAGTAGAGGTCAGGAAGTCACTTAAGAGCACACAAAAGAGAGGTGGGAAAAGGATAACTTAGCATCTCTGCTGGTTGACTAATACATATAGACGATATAGAAAATTATATTTACCCCTAGTGTTTTTTTAAATCATAAAAAAGCATCTATCTGTCTTAAAGAGCAAGCACTCCTAGGGGACTCTAATATTTTCTAAGCCTCAGTCTATACACATTCGAAAGGAAACAACCAAAATAACTTTTCACTTCACATAACTATCATGTTATCAGAACCTTTCAAAGAAAAGGTTACATGGGTTATGGGAATATGTAATGCAAATAAAGCAAGCACTGAGATTTTTAAAAATTTAAGAACTTGACTATTAATATACTATACTTGACTGAAGTCAAAGCAATGTAGGACATTCTATAGGCAAAATTCAGAGGTTTGCTTAAGTTTGGCAAAATGCTCACACAAAATGAATCATTTAACATCAACATGGATATCCTTGACATCAAAAACAACACAAAACACTATCAAATTTCTTTAAGAAAAGGGTTTCAAGTACCATTATAAATATTTGCAATATTTTTCTAATGTATAATAAAGGTAAGCACAAAAGATCTGAGGGCCCGATGCGTTGTAGTTTTCGCAGGGGAGAGAACTGGACGTGTTTGATATCAACATGAACATTCATTTTGCCTAAGATTTACTCATATTTGGTATAGTAAATGGCATATTTCTTAGAAAACCAACGATTTTAAAGAAGGGTAAATTTATTTTCCTCTTGTAGACCATGGCTAACCACAGAACGGCACAATTCTGGAGCAATCGGACCTCACCCAGATATAAAAATAGCAAAAAGGACTTTTGCTGCTGGCAGAAAAGTAACAAACATCTTTATTGATACTAGAAGGGCAGTGTTTTAAAATTTTCAATTAGGCACTGAAAAAAAATCAGCTTTTATCAGACAATACAGAAAGGGAACAATTAAATTGTATTTTACAAAAGGTGAAGTAATCGAATCATTCTTCAGGGGAAAGAAACGTGAAGAAAAAGAATAAAAACCTGAGGTTGAATGCCAAAAATGTGACCCCACCTAAAGCACTGAGAACAATTTAGGCCTTAGTTCTCTAATTTATGAAATGGGGATAACACTATCTTCCTTCCTCATTCTACAAACTGTTGTGAAAATTCAGTAAGGATCATAAAAGGATTCAGCAATGAGTAATTATTATAACTGTTATAAGAAATTCCAGTTTTACTCCAAAAGAGGTTAATTATAAATGTAAGGGGATTATTATTTTTCAGTATATGCCCCAAATTAAGTGTCGTTTCAATTTGTTGACTTTTCCTAATTAACTTTATTAAAAACCAAGATGGCTCCCAAAGATTGTCATCTCCTGGTATTCAACTTATTGAGTAATCCTTTCCCATAGAATATGGGCTGTACTTCATGTCTCAAGTTTAATGAATAAAGTGAGGCAGACTCAGTGACTGCAACATAAAAGACAATGTGATGTCACTCTCCTTGGCTTTCTTGTTTTATTCACTCTGGGGGAAGACTGCTGTCATGTGGTGAGGAACTAAGGCCTCCAGCCAACAACCACATGAGTAAGCTTAGTAGTCAACCTTCCAGCCCCTGCTGAGCCATCGGATGACTGCAGCCCCAGCTGGCAACTTGACTGCCATCTCCTGAAAAATCATGAGTCAGAATAATCCAGCTAAAATGCTGACATTGTCCTGATCCTCAAAAAACATGTGAGATAATAAATGTTTGTTGTTTTAATTAGCTGGGTGTAGTGGTGCATGCCTACAGTCCCAGCTATTCAGGAGGCTGAGGTGGGAGAATAGCTTGAGCCTGGGAGTTCAACTCCAGCCTGGATAAGATACCAAGACCTCATTTCTTGGTAAAAAAAAAAAAAAAAAAAAAAAGAAAGAAAAGAAAAAAGGAAAGAAAAGAAAAGAAAGAAAAATGTTTTAAATTGCTAATAGAGGCTGGGCACGATGGCTCACACCTATAATCCCAGCACTCTGGGAGGCCGAGGTGGGTGGATCACCTGAGGTCAGGAGTTCGAGACCAGCCTGCCAACATGGTGAAACACTATCTCCACTAAAAATACAAAAAAAAAAATTAGCCGAGTGTGGTGGCGGGCACCTGTAATCCCAGCTACCAGGGAGGCTGACACAGGAGAATTGCCTGAACCTAGGAGGTAGAGGTTTCAGTGAGCTAAGATCACACCATTGCACTCCAGCCTGGGCAACAAGAGCTAAACTCCATCTCAAAAACAATAAACAATAATAATAATTTTAAAAATTAAATTGTTGATAGATTACTAACAGAGAGCTCTTTTTAATTTTTATTTTTTTCTTCTGAGACAGGGTCTCTATTACCTAGGCTGGAGTGAGCTGGTGCAATCTCAGCTCACTGCAATCTCTGCCTCGCAGGCTGAAGCGATCTTATGCCTCAGCCTCCTAAGTAGCTGGGACCACAGGTGTGTGCCACCACACCTATTTTTTTTTAATCATTTTAGTAGAGATGGGTTTTCGCCATGTTGGCCAGGTTGGTCTCAAATTCCTGGCCTCAAGCAATCCACCCGCCTCAGCCTCCCAAAGTGCTGGGATTACAAGCATGAGCCACCACGCCCAGCCTAATACAGAGCATTTGACAGCATTCTGCTTTGCAATTAAAATTTAGTCAGTCACTTTGTTGGTTACGTATGAATTACTTTGTCCATCGGTAGGTATCATTGTTAGACTTGTCTGGCTGTTTCACAGTAACTTTAGATGCTATCTGCTTAATTTATTATAAACAAACATATCTTAAGTCTGATTTTTGTGTCCAACTATTATATTGCAATAAGCGAATGTCTAGTTGGGTTTTTTGTTTTGGTTTTGTTTTTACTTCAAATAGATTTTTCTTCTGTGCTTCCCAGTAAATTTTTAATGGAATTTGACTTTCAGGGAGAAATACCTATGAGGAAAATTATATTTTCATGTAATCATACTGAATCTTATAATTCTAAAAACCAACCTATTCTTACCTTATTTGATAAAAAAAAGAAAGAAAAGAAAGACTGATTTGTGAAACCTATTCTGGTTCCACCAACTCTAAAATTTTGCTTTTTCCAATGCTTATTTTGCAGCCCTGTGCAACTGTTCTTTGCAGCCAGCCTTATGAAGGTTTAAAGAACCTTCATACCTAAAATGCCCACGAACAGATGTTATTCCACTAAAGCCAAAGACTCACTCGGAAGTTTTAAAAGGCTGGGTACAGAGGCTCACGCCTGTAGTCCCAGCTACTCAGGAGTCTGAGGTGGGAGGATCACCTGAGCCCTGGAGGACGAGGCTGCAGTGAACCATCATCGCACCACTGCACCCTAGTCTGGGTGACAGAGTGAGACCCTGTCAGAAAGAAAGGAAAGAAAGAAAACAAAATTTTAATAAAGTAAAAAGTTTTAAAAACCCATTCACAAAAAAGCAAAATCTTTCAACCACAATTTTTCCCCTTCATTCTGAAAATAAAGAAGAAAAATAAGAGGAAAAGGGAAGAAGAAATAAAAGTAAATTTTTAATGATATTACAGCTTCAATCTTAATTTATTCAAAAATATTTCATGAACAGCCATTTCCACTACTCAAGGCACTCAAGGTGCACCTGTGCAAAGAAAAAATAAGACCCAGCCCTCGTGGAACTTCAAATTTTTTAAATTCAAAAGAGCAGCCCAGAAAATAGAGTTGGCTATTTTTGCAGAAGCGTTAAGATCCATCACAAACGAGGGAAGTCAAATATTAATAAAGTCCTGAATTACCAGGCTCCTGTGTGCCATTCTTCTATGCGCTACCATCTATGATTTGCTAACCTAAGTTTTCTAAGACATGTGCTTTACCTGACCACCATAAAGTGATTACTAATGAGTTATTTCATTCTGCATGTAAGTTACACATTTTTTTAAATGCTAATGCCAACTATCAGAGTAGTCTGGGGCTTTTAATTTTGTTTTTTAAAAAGGTCCCTTAGGTAACTGGAAGTTTCCTTTCCTTTAGCCTTAATGATTATTTTCCACATCCAGGGAACAGAAGCAGAGTCCATATGGCCTTCAATTTCCTTAACTTAAATACAGAAAAGTGCAGTAGTAACCAAAACACTTTTCAAATTATTTAAAAGCACGATTTTTCACCACTGAATTTTCCTATGGCACACTGTGTGCTTTTAAAAATCATTTGCCTTGTATCAGACATTTAACAGGCAGAATGGCCGGGTGTGGTGGCTCATGCCTGTAATCCCAGCACTTTGGGGGGCCCAGGCGGGCGGATCACCTGAGGTTAGGAGTTCAAGATCAGCCTGGCCAACATGGTAAAACCCCATCTCTCTACTAAAAATACAACAATTAGCCAAGTGTGGTGGCGGGCACTTGTAATCCCAGCTACTCAGGAGGCTGAGGCAGGAGAGTTGCTTGAACCCAGGAGGCAGAGACTGCAGTGAGCCAAGATGGCGCCACTGTACTCCAGCCTAGGCAACACAGAACGAGACTGTCTCAAAAAAAAAAAACAAAAAAAACAAAAAAAAACAGAACTACTCAAGTTTTTACTTTACAACATGTTTTCTGGACATATGAGAATCAAATTTTCTTAGAAAGTGGTTTAAAACATTATCTATAGTTGGCTTCATGTTTAATTGGAGAGGGTGTAATTTAGATTGATGTGGAAACCTGTTCCTCCAATTATATGAAAATAGAGGCTTTTTTTTTTTCATGAACATGTATTATGAAATACTATATAAACTTATAGGACAGTCACATATTCAGCATATGTATACATATTCTATAATTACAAAAGAATTTTAAATGGTTTAATATAACAAACACAATAAGATCATCACATAAAGATAAAAATGTAGGGTACTTTATAATGGAGAAAATAAAATAATTATTATTTTACTAATAAGTAAAATCGTAATTGATGAAAAACGGCTACTGCAACTAAGACCTAATTTGATTTTGAGTTTCCAAACAGCTATCATCATTAGATAAGATCCATACGAGTTCATCCTGTCTATCAAGAAAAGGACTTTTCCCTCTCACTCATAGACAAGCCTATGTGTAAGGGATACTAAACATAAACGACAGTATCTTCAACAATGTTTTACAGAAGATACAGATTTTCATGTGGCAGAGACTGTGAACTGGATTCAACCCACAGCTGTCTTTTTTTGACCTTCAGTGTCTATAAAAATTTTTGAATTGTTTATTTAATATTTAAAATATTTAAAACTTCAGATATTTAACATAAGAACTCTAACTTCCACCTTCTCTTGAAAAATCAGATTTGAGAACACTGGCCCTACATTTCCAAATGGCAGCAGTTGGCTGGAGCTGACTAATAGCTGCCCCTCCTGCATATCCAGACCACCCTCGCCACCACATACATCATCCACCCCTGTAAACATATGGTGATCTCTTACAAAAATCCTACTACAAAAGTTATGTGCACAATAAGAAACCATGGGTCTCTGAAGGCCAGTCTGTGGGAGGCTAGAGTGATGGGGCACATGGCAGGGAACAGTGCTCAGAGTGGGGTGTCTCTCTCTCTCTCTCTCTCTCTCTCACCCCCTCCCTGCCTGGGCATCAGAACCTCTCAGGGGATCTTTAACAACACGTAGCTAAATTCCAAGGACTTTCAGGACTTTCCAAGAGTCCTTGGCCAATCATTGAGAGAACAGTATTTTTACTGTTTTAAAGTAATATCCTGTTTTTGAACAAAAATCATGTATGCAGGACTGATACTGAGGGGGAGTGTATTAGAGTACCATGGCTTGTGACCTAGCTCATTTGTTGGGCATTCGTTCTAACTAACTGAAAAGTTTGAAGATCACTCCTGTGTTCATGGAGCCCCACCTTATACAACAGATAAGAGGAAGGCTGCTCTGCCTCAAGAAGGATTAGGAAGCCAACCCTGTTTCCACGTCCTGAAGCAAAAACTTGTTCTCGATGAATGAATGGGTCCCGTGTCAACATGCCCATCACTCTTCAAAGGCAGTTGACTCTAATGGCTCTGCCAAGAGCCAGAGCGCAATCACTGGCCAAGGAGCTCCCTGGAAAGTTCCTGAAGGGCATGCATTCTATGTTGTTGACTATAGAAAAATCCATAGATTTAGTAGTCTGGCATGCAGTTGGCAAAGCAGACATCTGTTACCAAAATGAAAGTGACAGGAAATAGAGGGCCAGTCCATGGAAAGCAGATGTAGGAGTAACAAGGGCAGGGTCTAAACTTTCCTCAAGAAAAGGCTTTGTGTCTGCTGAAGGGCCAAATCAGGGAATGGACTCAAGACTCAGAATTACACACTGTAGGGTGGGTGCTTACAAACTGTGTTTTAAAGCAGCAAACCCCTTTTCTAAACCAAATCTTAGACTCAACTCCAATTCTGTATATAAAACAGCAACAAATGCAGCTGTCTTCGTACTGCACGGTGGATAAGAAGCCAGGATTCCCATGTACGTACACCCATTCGTCCTTCCCATAAATTGGCATCTCCTTGGAATCCTAAGGCTGTATGGAACAGTGTTTAATAAAAACTGCCATAGAGAACAAAAGATACAATGTTGGCCTAGAAATGTGTGAGGTAGGTATTAACATCTTGACCATAATTGACACACGTGAACTAAAGCCACTGATCAATTTCAATATCTAAATCATTGTTTTGAAACCACTATTGAAATAGACACAACATACCATTAATATACAAATCAATGAACAAACAGCTAACTCTTCCCTGGCAAAACTCTAGTGATGTAGAAATAATTATATTAGAACCAACCACCTGTTCCTGGGCCCTTTCTAACTCTCAAAATGCGTTTTCGACTTACCTACTTTACAAATCTAAATCTCTGTCTTCTTTAATTCAAATAATTGAGTAATCTGTACCTTTGTCATCTCAAATATTTTGAGAAGAAAAATATATAAATATTTTTTAAAATAATAAACAGCCAAAAATTTCAAATATTAAGCAACTAGTATTTTGTTCTCTATTCCTAAAAAGGGAGAATCAATTCCACATTTTTCAATATCTGAGCTTAAAATTTGGTTTCTCAGATCCTTGATTTCATCATCTTCAGTGGTGGCACAACTCAGGGAGTTTTACAAGGCTTAGTTTACAAATTCAGTGTCCATGACTTGAAGACATCACTATCAGTTCGAAAAGAAAGGGGTAAACAGTAGTACAGCTGGATCCAGGAGAGAGGCTAGATTATTTATGCATCCACAACATTATTTTCTATCCATCAATGGTTTAAAAACAAAAAATAAAGAAGATGTTTTCCCTTTCCAAAGAATAAATACAACTGCACTTCAGGGGAAAAAAGTAACCCACATTTTCAACCACTTATAAAAGCCTACAATGTTAGACCCCCACGACCATCGAAGCTCATGTGTCTGCTGCACATTCCAAGTAAGCGTATGCCACAGAACCCATACATTCCAACACATTGAGCAAGCACACACATGCCTCCCCGGCTGCCCCAACCCTCGGCCAACCAGGGGGCAATGGAGCTGCAGGCAGGCCTACACGCCAGGCACCGCACTGCCAGCCCTTTCCAGCCATCCCTAAGGAAATGCAAAGGAGAAGGAGAATGAGAGAGGAAGTGGCTGGTGTGAGGCCTTAGAGAAAGAAATGCAAAACCTTTTTTGGGGCAGGCCAACCACATACTCAGAGTTTTTAAGTGTCAAAGAAAAGAATACGTTGTGTGAGACTCCCAGTCCTGCTGTCACCGTTGGAATCACTATCTTCCACACACTATCAGTGAGGACCAGTCTTTGCCACGTGCTCTGGAAGTATAGAAAGAAAATGCAGAAGCTGTACACATGGTTTAGTCACCTATGCTTCTATGGTCTCCTCCTTTCTCCTCTCCTCCCTCCCTTTCCCTCCTCCCTTCCTTCTTTCTTAATAATTGAAGAGGCGCAACTGCACTTTTTCAGGGTTAAACTGCTTTTATCATCTACATCTGACTCTCTCAAATAAAGAAGCACAAAACATTTTACTTCAAAATCTTATTCATACAATGATAAAGAAAAACATCCACTGAAATTTCAAAGTATGCATTGTTAAAATCACAAAGATCAGGAGGGACCAAAGTGAAAGGTCTCCATGTAATCCAAAAATACTATATAGCCTATCCTCACATGAGCTTTTTCAAAAACACCCTCTATTTCATGAATTGGTATGAGGTTAACCTGTCCAAAGAATCACCACTCGATTTTTTGTTTCATTTTTCAAAGAGAAAGAGAAGATATAGTATACAAATGTCTTTCCTGGTAATCTTTTAAGCTTTATTAGAGGTTCTTGACTGAGGAAAGTAATTCTTTTATCTCATAAATTACATAAAATTACGTTCTTGTCAAAAAGCATGGCGTCTATCTAGAAGAAAACCTCTTATATATCTCATTTCATTGGTAGTATAACTATCTGAAGTCCTGTGTTACTAAACAAAATAATAACAAAATGCATGAGATAAAAAAGTAACAGATGCATAAGATACTTAAGTATTGTATCAAAAAGTGCTTTCACTGGCTTTTTCATGTGTCAAAGAGGTTTAAAATGTTCTAAAGTTAATAAGGTGAACCATTTTCTAAAAAGTAATTTACAAAAATTCCATATTTTCCTTCTCTAAGACATAGACATTTTAAAAAATACATATAAAAATGAAAGCATGCCAACCTTTGTGCAACATCTGTATCCTAAACAAAAAACCTCAAGTTTTTCTCAGGATTTGAAAAAATATGCATATCTGGGTTTAAAGCATGGAACAGACCCTCCTCCCACACTGCATACATGTATGTTTTTTGCACTTAACTGTCAACCGCAATGATTTTTTTTACAAAAACCTCTTTCTCTTTATATAATTATAAATGTTTCTACTACAGGATGACTTCAAATTAAGACTAACACTTTTAATTCTTTTCAATTACATTAAATTAAAAATATACAGAATGTCAACTCCTAATCTTTCTCAGCATAGGTTTTATATATGGAAATGTTGTCTCTTATTCCAAGGTAGGAATAATATAAAAAGTTACTCTATAGCCTGTGTACATATTATCACAACTTTCCACTTCATTGCTAAGGTTCTGTTGCAGTATTCAAATGAGATGGACAGCAAGGGTAAGGTAGTCACTGCCTTCTAAAGTTTTGGTCAGGAGAAAGGAGTTATTTTAGAGTTTGAAGCTTTGGAGCCCTTTGTGTAAGAAGGATAAAGATGGATCTCTTCAGGCTGTGGGGAGGATAAAACAGGAAGCCTAGTCCAGTGCCTAGCACATAGCAGCCACCCAGTATTAGTTACCTCTCTTCCTCTCCCCCATCTCCTGAGTTAGAATTCCATAGAAAATGCCATACCCCACTCTGGACTGCATTAACTTGAAGAAATGCATGGGGAGTTGGAAATAACCTTCTTTCACCTATTTTTTTTCCTTGATAATTCCTCCCTCCCTCCCACTACCACCATAAACAGTCCACAAAAGTTAAAGGAAACGAAGATAAATGCAGGAAAAGTTTACAGTTGAGGGGAAATGAACTGTACTTCACATGCTTTGTTATTTAGCATACGTTTTTGAGCGATTGTAAAATTAATAAAGAACTCTGAGAACTTTATGGATACTATCCCTATTAACACTCACCCCATACTCAAAGGAGAGGCCCAAGGCCTTATTCAGTACAGAAAGTGACATAGAGAGAGATACCACCTCTGGGAAAGACCTGGCAGTTCCTACCAGGGAAACACATAAACCACAACACAGGCCTGACCTCTGCAACAGGCTGTCTGAACCCCGTGAAGAATCTACCCAGGAGATTCCTTGAGCTAGACTTTCATTTACCACATGGCACATAGTCTTGACCCGGGTGACGGTTCGCTGTCTAATCTGTGTGGCTCAGATGTTGAAAGAAATGTTTGTCTTATGTCAGGAATGCAACTGCTGAAAAAAGCAAAGTAACAACAACAACAACCCTACAACCTGCTTAGGTATACTCCCCACTTCTGTCCTTGGGCAACACAGAGATGGGAAGAGGTGCAATGCTACTTTTAAAATTACCTCTGTTTCTAATTATTTTTTTCTAAAAATTATAGCAAAGTACAGATCACTGAGACTGATGTAGGATTATTGCAAAGGTTCAATTCACAAATGTATTTTCATATATTTCTACCACTCTTGAATAGCACTCTTTGAACTTTGTAACACATTCAGCTGACTTTTTTAATTTAAAACGTTAAACGGAGAGGAAGTACAGTGGAGTGAGACTCAGGGACCTCAGAAGACCTGGGTTCTAGCCCTACTACTTAATTAACAGTCATGTGGCCTTAAGCAAATTATTAAGCTTCTCTGAGACTGAGTTTCCTCATCCAAAAAAAAAAAAAAGAGATAATAACAATTGTGCTGTTTTTCAGAAAATTATTATTTGGAATAAATGAAATTATGTGTCAAAGAGGCTGGAACAGCATCAGTACTGTATGAATATAAGATGCAGGCACAAAAAATACTCCTCCCTGAGATAATACTACTAGCATTGTTTAAATATCAATACATGAAATCATCAACCTTTCTGATCACATTTAAAACAAAAATTTAAAAATTCAAGCTTCCCACTAAGGCAAATCCTTACTTTGAGACACATTAATTGTATGACAATAAGAAAAACTGAAAATACAATTCTTTTTGCAATGTTCCCATACAAATTTTTCTGGTCATTAGATGCAACATTTATTATGATATGGGTAAATAAGAGAAAGCGCAAAACATGCATCAACTCTTAATTTTCATTTATCAGACTTATTAAAATATCTGCTTTATTTATGAAATGTCCTTGACACTAAACAGAATGGGAAAATCCTTACTGAGTGTTCACATTTTAAGAAATAAAGTGCAGAACACATAAATAATGAGGAATAAACAAAATGTATCTCAAAAATACAGACGTTATTTAGTGAAAAGCAGAGGCTTAGGGAGGAGACATAACTATCAAATGATGGAATAGGGCTAGCTTTTGGGCTTGAATGCCTCCTATTAATGCAAAAGCATCCATTTTCACTGTTGTACTTATTCTATCTCAATCATCAAACTCTAAACCAAATTAAAGAAATAATTATTGTATTCCTTCTTCTCTTTGGCAGCCAAGCAATGGAATCTGAAGTTTTCTACAGAAGAAAGTAATTTTTCTTCACTATTTTATGGAGAGACCAGACTAAAATCCATGATCAAAACAGGAAAAGTAAAACCTTAAAAATAATGCTCTGAGCACTCTGCAATTTTGCTGCCTAAAATAGAACCCATAGAGTCCATGCCACCAAATGAAAATTATAAGTTTGTAAGCATGAAGTCAAATTATAAAGTAAAAGATTTAAAATGTTTTAATGGTGATGATAAATGGGAGGAAAGACTTATCTTCGTTGGTAGGTGTTTGCTGTTTATTTGCTATTATTTGTTCAATGATACTGCTTTTGAATGAATACCCAAAATAATTTGAACTTGAATTTGAATATAAGAAGGATAAAACTTTACTAATAAATTCTGGGGGCATGTTTTGTTAAACAGAACACTCCCATCTTTCAATTTAAAAAGTTAATCATAGCTTTTGAGAGATAATGCTTTGACTGAAAGTTTTAGAGCATAAACTCTAAAAATTAGCTTAGCCAAGCCCACTACTTTATAACACTGAAAAGAATACTGAAGACACTTTTGTGATGCTTAAATATGATTTTTAAAAATATATTTTGAAATGTATTATTCAGTATCTTTAGGTCTCCAAAGAAACTATTTCAATATAACGCTTCTTCTAATGAAGTTTACTCACTGAGAGCACTTGTGTTATGCAAAATACCATATTGCTTTTCAAAGTATAGAATTTCTAAACAAAAGTGCATATTCAAATCTTGAATTTTCTGGCACTTAAAAAATGGCTTACAAAATCATCAAAGCCTTCACAAAATCATTTGTGACAGGGGACAGCCAAGTAAAAAGGAAGGAGGGCAGATGCTGCACTGATAGTCCTTTCAATAGCATGCTCACTGTAAAAGCTATTCCAGGTACCTATGACTTGGCTTTCACAACAAGGTTAACCACCTACAAGAGTTATCCATCACTCAAGGCAAATATCACTGCACTTGATTCCCTTTGCCACAGGTTTCAATCACCAAGCAACTTTCTTGAGCCTTCTCAGGACTGCATTCCAGAGCAACTGTTGTTCAATTAAAGATCTCCTGCTCCCTCTTGATACCATCTACCTGAAACTGTTCCCCACAAAAAACATATACACACACTTGCACATACACCACTGAAACAGAGAGAGGAAACATTTAGTTCAAATAATGTCCTCTAACAATTCTGATCAATTGCTCATCTACTTTTGAGGGTTTCATAAAGGACTTGGAAGAGTGATTCAGCTACAGACAGCAAATATTTAGAAAAGCTTGACAGTATCAAATGTATAAACAGTTCCTGTTGAAATCTGGTTTTCATAGCTTTTTTGACTTTTAATAAATGTGCCTAAGTCACTATCCTTTTATGCATAATTCAAAATCATTTACATTTCCCCAGCACAGTACTTGAAAATCTGGAGCAACCGCCACACATTAAAAAAACACAAAAACCATGTGTTTACTTAAAATAATAGTGAAATGACAATTTTGATATGCAATTTGTTCTAAATCTTCTTTTAAAAATATTTTTAAAGTTAAATGCTTTTCTCTTAAAGAAAACATATTGTATTTTAGATCATCAAGTATAAAAGGCTTTGTACAAATATTACTAATATCCTCTCATCTTCTCTCTACCAAAGGATAATCTCAGGTTAACACAATAAAAAACAAAATGCTTAGACCATCTCTTACTGGTCATCTTACACTTGGCCATAAGTATAAGGAAACACACAAAAAGCACTATTTGGCAGCTGTACTACATATCACAAATCACCCTTTGGAATTAATGTTTAGGTGTTCAGCCATTAAATAGTTTTATAAATTGTTATACTATGATTTAAAAATTTTTATGTATTTGGTGAATTGAAAAAAATCAAGCAAACCATAAAATCTATTTGATGTATAAATCTCATTGGTTTCTAACATTTAATTAAATGATGTAAAAGCATCAAATAACCAGTCTTTTAAAAATGTAAACTAGAATTTTTAACCAATGTCATCAAATTCATTTTGTCCTGTATTGCTTCTATTTTAACTCTAATACTTATCTCTTCGAGGTCACACCGATGTGCAACTCTCTATGGTATTACCTAGCACCATGTGAAAAAATTACTAACAATATTTTTTTTTCCTAGGAAACTAAAAGTTTAACTCCAAAGCCAAATCAAAAGTAATCTTACAGTTTAATATCATATATTCTGTGTTAATATATGTTATATCTACACATGGAATCTATGTAAGCAAATGCAGGTATTAATTTCTAAGTCAACAGATTCTTAAAATAGGAAGATACCACACAATTTTAACCTAATAAAAGTCACTTCTGTTTTTAGAAAACTAAAAATTGATGCAGCAAAAGACTTTGCTGCAGGGAGGGCCTGAGATTGGGTGGTTTTTTCTTCTTTTCGGTATTTAATTCAACGATACACAATGTAGTACATACAAGCAAAATACAATTGAGATACTGTTTTCTTTAACATTCCTATAGGAGACCAAATTCATTTGCATTGGAGTGAACACAATTACTGATTTTTAACTCATGAAAGACAAATTCATAGCTTTTTCCTACACTATCTCATAGTATTCACACCATCTCAGTGAAAGAATGTCTAGAACCACTTAGTTACTTCCTAGAGGTGGGCAGCAGTTGCATTTTTCAAAGTTTTGTTTCTCACAGAATCATTCAACTTTAGATACAAAAGCACATTCAAGTTAGCATGTTCAAAACAAGGCATGCAATATGTGTGTGTGTGTGTATGTGTATATATATATATACGCATATACACATAATTTTTAAGTTAACCTTCATCAACACCAAAAATGAAATTTCTGTCAAGGAAGTTTCCAAAACTTTTAACAGCATTTTAAAGCTTACCAGCATTTTCCTCTTTAATAAACATTTGACCATATGTACTACCAAGAAATACTGATAGAGAAAAAAGATTCAAACACTTTTATTCAACAGAGCCTGAAACCAACAAAGAGAAATAAATGCTTTATGTGTGGTTGACATTAGAATAATTTGCATTTAATAAGAATGAAACATATGTTGTAAAAAGAAAAGAGTTTTCTATTTCTAAGTGACCTGAGAAAATAATGGTATCTAGTCTATTATGCTATTATAAAATGATGCCAGAATATTTAACAAAAGATACAATTGGTAAGCAAATGGCATGCCAATAATTTCATAAGATAAAAACATCTCCTCCCAAACTATCATTAACTTTAAAAAATCTATGAGATATAGATATTAAAACTAATTCTTGAGAAATCAAAGAAATCACTACAATACAAAGAAAATGCACTCAATTGTTGAATGACTTTTAAGTAAGCAAGCAATGAGGATGAACTGTTTTCTTCCCATTTTCACTTCAACTAACACAAAAACCACATATAGAATTGACTTAACACTGCCAAATTTACTTCTAACTTGTTAATAATATTCATAGAAATGCAACACAAGAACACCAAAATAGTCTCCATATAACATAAAAGCTTTGGTTTCAAATGTCACAGTACCCTGGGTTTAGAAAGCCACCAACGTGGTAGTGTCCAGGACATGAGAACATACAGCTGCTTCATCCCTGAAGTCTGATCTCAGTACACAATACCGGTCATTAGCTATCTCTCCCTTAGCCTGCAGTACAAGTAGCTAATTTCTGCATTTAAACTAATAAAGGAAAGGAAAAAAGATTAAAACCATCCAATCAGAAATGATGCAACTCCTCTACAGCAGCAGCTTATGCATACATTTGGAATGTTAAACATTTTCAGTGTAGTGAATCATACACAGCGCATTTTAATCTACCTCCTGGGTATTTCACATCGCCCACATGTTCAAAGAAATCATCAACTAATAGGGCTGTATAAATCCTAGAATGCTCTTTACTTAATTTATACTAAAAACTGGGGACATGCCTTTAATTCTGAACTCTTAAACAGAATAAGATTACTTAAATGACACTGGCTAACAGCAAATAATCTTCATTTTGAAAGAAAAAAGATGAAAAGTAGTACATTTGTGAGAAATTTTAGGAGCTGTTAATAACTTTAGATAAACCAGTATTTCACGTATACTACAAAATCAAATGCACACTGCAACATGAAATGAGACACCAACAAAGATAAAATTCTAGTGATTTTTTTTTTTTTTTTTTTTTTTTTTTTTTTTTACTAATTATAACCCCCAAAAGTATTCACGACCACAAACAGAAAACAGAATTAGACATTTACAGAAACATAGTGTATCAAATATTTGGGGTAGTCATTTCACTGTTCAATATATTCATTCTGCAAATTTTCAAGTGTTATGAGATAGTAATTTATATTTGCAGTAAATAACATATCAGAAAGCTTCAACTTGGACTTCTCAAGCAAAAAATATTATTTTAAAGAAAAGTATACAAATTTAGAATACCTTATTGAAAACCAATTGGTTACATATTACATCTTTCCCAATAGAGGAAAGAACTAGCTTAATATTACACATGAAACCGCAAATCATAACTCACCTTTTTTAAATTAAAAAAAAAAAAAACAGGATTTAAGTAATTTTCTCATATTCCACAGAAGTCATTAGCAAATAGTTATTCTGTTGCTTACTTAAAATAAAACATATCTGGAAATGTGGCACACAATTTTTAAAAATCCCTTCAACAACACATCTAAGTATTTATAAAACGAGGGTAGTTTGTTTTAAAATCTACTCAACCCTGGCAAAAATCAGGTGGTTACGCTGTTGACTGATAAACTGTAAAGGTAGTAATCAAAAACTTCACTGAACAGCTCCAGTCCAGCTACCTAATGACTAATGGTGAAGAAATGTATGTGAATGGGATATAAACTAAGTTTCAACACACAGCAGAAGAAAAAAAATTTAGAATGAGTAATAAAGGGCCCAAATTTAAAGTCCACAATAAACTTTAAACAAAGATGTTTTCTCATTCTCTTCTCATGTTAGCAAATCACTGTGGAGAAATCCAACCTCCACAAAACTTGTTACTCCGTCATTAACAACAGTGCACTTAAATATAACTATAGATTTCACAAGGGTATTTATTTTAGCCGCAAACATTTCTTACAAGCAACAACAACAAAATGCTCAGAAGCTATACTCAGTAGTCTCAGTGACTGAAAAAGTCCGGCTTTTAACTGCCATCCAATCCAAACAACCCACTTCTTTAGAAAGCTATGCAAAATATTGACCCCTTACTGAATTATTTTACTATTCAACATTAAACTACCTAAAAGAGAAAAGTAATTAATCGCTAAGTTTAGTTAAGCAATTTAGCTGACATAGTAAATATTTACTCTTCGCATCTCACAGGAAGTCTTGACAAGCATTTGCTGCTATTCTGCTGGGGGTAGGGGCGGGAGATGGGGGTGGGAGGCAATTTTTGATAAACAAGTTACAGGGTCCCAGCGAACTGAACATAGCTAGTGTTCGCCACCCCGACCCCCAATTAGGCACCAGATATTTTCCAAGAACAGTAAACACCTTATATAATGAAAGTAAAAAAAAAAAAAAAAAAAGTAGCTTTCTAAACTATGCATCTCCACTAACGAAACAAACAAAAGCCCCTTTAAAAACTACCAAAAGCACGTTTTCTAAAGCTGTGTGTACGTTTTTTACTTATACGTAAGGCCAATCGCAAAAAAAAGAAAAAAGAAAAAAAAAAAAAACTAAGCAAAGTATATTTACCTTAGCTTTTTAGAGACTGAGTAATCAACTTCCATGATTTTCCCATGCAATTCCACTTTACCTTTAAAACAGAAATTAAAGCACTCAGAACCTTGCTTAGATCAAGCCCGCGGGGGTCTAGGAGGGGCACGCACGGAACTCCACGCTCGGGCTCCGCCTTCGGGCGCCCCCAAGGGGTCTCCTACCCGGATCGAGCTGGGCGAACTTGGTGCCCAGTGGAAAGAAAGGTGGGCGCCCCGTGTCTCGGGACAAGGCGGGAAGGGTGCGAGCCCGGGTCGGACCCCAGGTATAGCCGTGGGTGGCATTACCGGAAAAACAAATTTAATAAAGAGCGGCGCCAATTTGAAAGGATGAGCTCATTTGAAACTCAAGCTGCAGGGCTGGCGCGGCCCCGCTGCTCTCCCGGCCCCCACCTCTCTATTCCGCTAACCCGGGGCCCGAAGGCTCCACCGGGCTCCCCTCCCTGCCCTCTCCTCCCGGTGGCCCCGAGAAAACGAGCCGAAGCCCCCCGGAGTCCACCGCAGCGAGAGCCCTGTCCCTGCCCGCTCCAGGGTGTCACCTTGGCCTCGCCGCCGCCCCGCCCCCACTCCACACGCCGGTGGGGAAGGGGCTCCCGCCCGGCCGGGGTTCGGGGGGCGCCGGCCGGGGTCCGGGGGCCCGCGCGGCTGGGAGCGGAGCGTGTGCTGGGGAGAGTTGGGGAGTGCGCGCGCGCGAGTATGTATGTGTGTCGCTCTCCGTCTCCCGTCTGGGCTCCAGCGCGCTCGCGGGCCCCCCGGTCGCCTCTTTCCCGGTTCTCAACCCGGGCCCCCACCGAGTTGAGACAGGGCACCTCGTAAAAAGGTGCTTCTGGCCGAGCGGGAGGCGGGGGGACGGGCGGCGGAAAGCCCCCAGCCCCGAGTTCTTCTCAATAAAATCGGACAAAAAATTCAGAGAAAAATAGGAGCGCTTGAGAGAGCAAGCGAGAGGGGACTGAGGCTCGGGAGAGGACCGAGGGGATGTGCCGTCGTGCGAGGGCTGGGGCTGGGGGAGCCCCGAGACCTCGAAGGGGGTCATCAGGGTGGCGCCGAGGGGGTGCCGAAAGTGGGGGGCCGTGGGGCGAGGTGGGGAGGGGGCTCGAAAGGAGAGTGCGGCTCAGGAGACGCCAGAGGGCGAGAGGTCCTGGGCACGAGGCACGGGAAGAGAGAAGGTCCGGCCGGGGGAGGAGGAGACGCTGGATTTGGGGAAGGGGGTACCCTGACAAAGGGGGTGACAGGAAGGTCAGGGGAGAAGTGAGACGGGGGACGCTCAAAGGGTGGGGGGCGGGGGAGCTCAGAGACCAGCCTGGGGCGCCAGGGGAACGAGGGGGTGCCCCTAAGGAGCCG
>NW_012102377.1:1960731-1970037 GCF_000951045.1 Mandrillus leucophaeus
AGCGCTGGGGTCAGCGGCCGGGGTACGGATGCTCGCCGCCTGGCTATGCGGCCGGTTCAGCTCCAAAGCCAGGGTGGTGGGAGGCGAGGGTGGCTGGAAGCGGAGGAGCGCAGGCTGTGTAGGAGTTCCCCGAGCACTGGGAAGGGCCGGGAGAGGAAAGAGGTCCTTCCAAGCGGAGGAAACAACGTGACCGACGGAAGAGGCAGGGTTGGGATGAGAGCAGGCTGGAGCCGAGGGGCTCGGGCAGGATCCAGACAGGCTAGAGCGGGCTGCAAGTTCCGGGGCCCGGCTGGAAGCCTGATGGTTAGAGCCTGGTCCCGGCCAGGAAATGAAATTCTACAGGAGGGAGAAAAATGGCAGGATTCAGAGGTGACGAGGCAGAAGATTCCAAGCTCTGGACCTCTGGGGGGCCTTTGGGAGAGTTGAAGGTTTGATCGTGGAAATACTGGGTTTTGTGAGGGCGTTGGGGCGCGGGTGCGGGGGGTGTCCCTGGGTGGAGAAGTCACGAATGTAGGAATGGAACAAGTTCGGGTCTCCTGACTGGGTCGTGAAGTAGTATTGTCTTTCCCAAGCTTTCCTGTTGGTGAACGGCGTGGAGGTAACGGGTGTTGCTGGATTTTGTATTTTCCGCAAGTACTCCCAGGTGATTCTGGTCTGGGAAATACCGTTGGAGTGGAAGGCCTAACTGCCACGGACTCAGACCTTCTCTCTGCTCCCAGCTTTGTGCCCTGAGATGTTCCAGCATTCTTGAGCCTAAGTTTCTTCATCTATAAGGAGATAACCAGTCCTCGCAGGGCTATTGTGAGGGCTACAAAATGGGTAACTGCCTAGCGTGTTGAGAAACGGGTGGTCAGACGGTTTCTGACCTGTTTCTCTTCTTTCCACCAGGAAGTCATGAACTTTTAAAAGACTTTATTCTAGAGAAGGAGATCTTCTTAACTAATTAGGTGTCCAGAGGAGAAAATAATGAATCCATTTTCACCTAGATATTTGCAGTTATTTGAATTCTGGCTTTTGTCTCAACTATTCACATATTTTTTCTCTCTCTCTAGAAAAAGAATCGGATTTTACTGCTCCAGGAGTTGAGAATGAACTTGGTTACTAATCCCCAAAGTAATAGATAAACTAGGTGTGGATGCTTCTTTACTAAATTGTATCAGAGAATCACAAATGAACATAACTTGTGCATGCATAAACCTCAGCAGACTGAACTAACCATCTTTAGATTATTTACACACGTGCTCCTAATTGATATGGTCACCTTTATATTATAGGACAGCACGTTTGCTTATTCACGGGTACATGTAAAGGAGAAATGACAGTGGCAGGAATAGTTGGCCTCATTCCTCTCCAACAGGTTAGAAAAGCTGTTTTGTTGTTGTTGTGTAGCATTTTAGATACATCAATTATTTAGTCCTACTGTAAGACGAAAAACAGCTTCACATGGGCAGTAGACAATGTACAGATTCTTGGCAGAGGTGGTGTATCAGTCCATTTTCATACTGCTCTGAAGAAACGCCCAAGACTGGGTAATTTATAAAGAAAAAGAGGTTTAATGGACTTACAGTTCCACATGGCCTGGGAGGCCTCCTCATAGCGGAAGGTGCAGGAGGAGCAAAGGTACATCTTACATAGGGGCAGGCAAGAGCACGTGTGCAGGGGAACTTCCCTGTATAAAACCAGCAGATCTGGTGATACTTATTAACTACCACAAGAACAGCATGAGAAAAACCCACCCCCATGATTCAGTTACCTCCCACCGGGTCCCGCCCATGACGTGGGGATTACGGCAGCTACGTTTCAAAATGAGATTTGGGTGAGGACACACCCAAACCATATCAGGTGGCTTCTGGTGAACTGTTCTTACCCTGCTTCACCAAGTCACTGAAACTTTTTTTTTCTGAGAAATAACTGCTCTTTGCTGCACTTGTCAACTGTCCTGCTGGAGTTTTGGAAACAGCGGGGCTGCAGAAGGAGGGCTTGAACTGTAAGTGTGATGGAGGCCATGCTTCCACTATACCCCTGGTTTGCAGCATCTACAGTGCCTTATCTTAGAATGCAGAGTTATTTTTCACATGATAGAGAAGGAGTAGGGGACCTCTGAAGACAATAGGGGACAGCATCCAAATGCAAAACCAGAAATCCAGAGACCTTGCTCCTGCCAGACAAAACTTATTTTCTACCTGTTTTCTCTTGAGTTCCCCTACTTATCCCTCCCCCAGAGAGCTGAAACAGAGATCATCTTGATTGATCTAGACTTGGTTTACGCCTGATAAGCCAAGATTTTATGAACGTTTAACAGAGGTCAGAAATTTAGAGAAAATCTTATAGTAGGCATATTACCTTTTAAAGCATGAATTAACTAATGTTTTCCTCAAGAGTTTCAAAGGCAGTACAGATCCTCATGGTTTCCCAGTGATTCTTTTAGGCAAGACAGTGATAAGGTGGCTGGGACAAGCTTTCTTAATCCTTTTCAGGTAGGAAAACTGAAGCCCAGGAAAGTATAATTTTTTCTTGATCACACAAAGGGCCTGAAACACACCTGGAAACAACATTTTAGTCTAACAACAAAGAGTTCATAAGTATTAAGTTTTTTTCTTTTTTTCTTTAAAAAAAAAAAAAAAAAGAGTCTTACTGTCACCCAGGCTGGAATGTAGTGGGGTGATCATGGCTCACTGCAATCTCAAACTTCCAGACTCAAGCAGTCCTCCCACTGTAGTGTCCCGAGTAGCTGGGACTACAGATGCATGCCACAATGCCCAGCTAAAGATTTTTTTAAGAGATGGGATCTCACTATGTTGCCCAGGCTGGTCTTAAACTCTTGAGCTCAAGCGATCCTTTTGAACCTACAAAGCCATAGCGGAATGTTTTTTGCTCGACTGATAATGTAGTCAGTATAACCAATGTCTCTAGATAATGTGAGAATTTGAAAGAGAAAGTCAAGCCTATTTGCTGGCAGGCTGGGGCATAACCAACATTTGGAGGTAATTTTTAGAAGGTCTTGCACCTGTCTGTGCAACAGGAATGATTTGGTAGTAGGGTAATGTCCCTTAGACCTGGTGCCAACCATTTTGGCACCAGGGACTGGTTTCATGGAAGACTATTTTTCCACAGATGGGTTGGGGGGTGGTTTCATGATGAAACTGCTTCACCTCAAATCATCAGGCATTAGTTAGATTCTCACAGGGAGCATGCAACCTAGATCCCTCGTGCAGTTTAAAATAAGGTTCAAACTCCGATGAGAATCTAATGCCACCGCTGATCTGACAGGAGGTGGAGCTCAGGCAGTAATGCTTGCCTGCTCCTCACCTCCTGCTGTATAGCCAGGTTCCTAACAGGCCATGGTACCAGTCCATGGCACCAGGGTTGGGGACCTCTGCCTTAGACACCTTTTCTTGAGTTGGCATAAGATAATTGCCTTATGCCAGTTACTTCACCTGTTTGAGCTTCAGATTCCTCATTTGTAAACTAGCCCAATTGTTTCCTCAGTATAAATTCTAGCCCTTCTCCCCCTGCATTTTCATATTATGCAAATGCTAGGCCATTTCAGAATTCTGTCTTTTTGCACATTTGTTCTCTTTCCCTGGAATGCATTTATTCCCCTGGTAAACTCCTGTCTTCCCCTGACTTGGCCCCATGATACACATAGCACTTCATTCATACAGATAAAAAATATTTTGTCTAGTGATGTTTACAACTTTGTGAATATATTGAAAACCATTGAAGTGTATTTCAAGTGAGTAAATTTTATGGTATGTGAGTTATATCTCAATTTTTAAACATGGAGGGTGGAGGGAAGCCTTCCCTACTACATGGTGGGTTTCTGGAGGAATGAGGTCTTCTCATTTTCCTTTTTGAATTTCGTTTGGCCAGTATGAAACCTGGTCCATAATAAAGTCTCAGATAATATTGTTGAATAAATAATGACCATCTGAGGTTTGTTCTAAGGATTAAATGAAGATGTATGTGATGGTATTTATCTTGCATGATCCCCTTGTTGAATTCATTTATTCATGGCACTGTGTAGTGCTAAGCACTGAGGATGCAGAATGAATAAACATCATCCTGATCTCAAGGAATTTATGGTCAGTGGAGGAGGCAGATGTATAAACAGACCATAACATGGCATTAGAGGTGCCACCGTAGACTTCGTGAGCATACAAGATGGAGCATCCCATTCAGCCTAGGGTTGGGGAAGGGAACATTGATTTTGGTTTTGAAGATAATTTTGAATTGATTTTGGTTTTGAAGGATAATTAGGGATTTACTAGAATACAAGGCATAAAAGAGGAAATACATCATAGGCAGAATAGCATATGCAAAGGCGCAGACACACAAAGTATCTGTTCCACATCTGAAATCCAATCCAAATGTTAACCCAGAAATGTTTGAGAACAAGACAGAAGAAATAATGCAAAACAAAAAAGATTCCCAGAATCAAAGACATGGATCTCCAGATCAAAGAGGTTTGCAGAAGGCCCAGCAAAATGAATGGTAGAAGATCTAAAAAGCACATCATCATGAAATTCTGAACTCAAATTATAAAAGCATCTGGACAAAACAGGTCGCATACAAAGGAGTTGGAACAGGAATGAGAATGTATTTTCCTAAAACAAAGGAAACTAGGAGTCAATAGAGCAATACCTTTAAAACTGAGTGGAAATTATCTTCAATCTAGAATCCTAAACCTAGTGAGACCATCAGTTTAAAAAGATATGCAAGAATTCAGACATGCCAATTTTGGGGACACTACTGGGAGATAAGTGCCAGCAAAACCGTGGAAGAAGACTACCTGGGATTTGGAAAATAAGGAATCCAACATGGCAGACTCTGAATTTAAAAATCCAGAATGCCTGCAACACAGCCATCCCAAGAGCAACCAGCACAGATTAGAACAAGAGGATAGATGGCTCAGAATGAGGTCTGCAAGGAACAACAACAACAAAATGGAACTCATTTGTATGAGTGCATAATGATTATTTCTGATAGGATGGCAGACATGTTGTAGCATTTGGAAAAAATTAATCACAAGTATATGGAAAGTCAGACAAGTGGGAAAACAAAGAAATCATTAGCCAAAGGAAAAATACGTGGTCATACAAGAAAGGAGCAATGGTCATAGGCTCAACAGTGAAAATGTTTGTACAGTCATAGTGTAAACACTGATGTATTATCCAAACTGCATAAAGAGATCTTACAAATCAATTAGAAAAAGACAACCATTGGAAAAACGAGCAGAGTATGAATGGGCTAATTCACAGAAGATGAAACTCAAGCTCAACTCATGAGTAATTGGGGAAATTAAAACTATTCACTAACTGGGCATGGTGGCTCACGCCTGTAATCCCAGCACTTTGGGAGCCTGAAGCAGGAGGACTGCTTGAGGCCAGGAGTTCAAGACCAACCTGTTCAATAAAGTGAGACCCTGGCTCTACAAAAAAAAATTTAAACATTAGCAGGGCATAGTAGTACATACCTATAGTCCTAGCCATTCAGGAGGCTGAGACAAGAGAATTCCTTGAGTCCAGAAGGTTCAGGCTACAGTGAGCCATGATCATGCCACTGTACTCCAGCTTAGGTGACAGAGTAAGACCCTGTCATTTATACATACGTATGTACATAAAATCAAACTGACAAAAATCTTAAAATTCTGATGGTTCAAGGGTCTTGTTGAGGATATGGAGCATCAGAAACAGTCATCCACTGCTGGAAAGAGTATACACAGGTACAATTACTCTGAAGAGTAATTCATCAGTATCTAGCAAAGCTGAAGATACAGGCCCTGAGTACGGCCTGGCAATCTTTCTCCAAGATGGTTATTATCTCACTTTCAGCTTCTAAGTGATCATTCTCCACCTGGGGTCTCAACTGATAACCCTGCTTTCTGTTTCACTGAGAGACTAGAAGCAATCAGAAGAGCACTTCAAATATTTGCCCACATACTTGCATCTGTGCCCATAAACTCTGTATTTCTTATATTATTGTGGATGACCATGCATGATTTAGAAGTAAAAATTGATGACTTCAGAGAAAATAAACATCCACACCCTTTGACCTAACAATTTTCCTCTAAAGAAATTCCACATTTTCGCAAAGAAACATATATGACCATTCAATGTAACACTGTGATGGTGAAAAATTTGAATGTCCATAAACAATAAAACTGATACATTGTAGCATAGCTATAAATTGACGATTATATATTGAGTCAAAGGGGACACATGTTTGTTTATTTTCTCTGGAATCATTACTTTCTCCTCACTTCCGGATGAAATAGGCAACGTGCCAACATTAAACACCTAAACAAAAACAAAACCAAACGTATGCTAAGTGAAAAGTTATAGAAGGATGTTATATGAAGTTTTCTTTCTTTCTTTCTTCCCCGCCCCCCCCCCCACACACCCCCAGAGATGGAGTCTTGCTCGGTCACCCAGGCTGCAGTACAGTGGCATGATCTCGGCTCACTGCAACCCCTGCCTTCCAGGCTGAAACATTCCTCCCACCACGGCCTACCGAGTAACTGGGACTACAGGTGTGCACCACCACACTGGCTAATTTTTTGTACTTTTGGAAGAGATGGAGTTTTGCCATGTTCCCCATGGTTGGTCTTGAATACCTGAGTCCAAACTATCCATCCTCATTGGCCTCCCAAAGTGCTGGGATTATAAGTGTGAGCCACCACAGCTGATCTATACAAAGCTGAAAACATGCAAAGCAATTCTGTTGTTGATATGGACACATTTGTGTGGCATAATTGTGTAAAAATGTGCATAGAAACAACAAACTCCAAATTGGGGATAACTATTACCTTTAAGGAGGGAGAAAAGGGAATAGGAGAAGATGGAAGGGCACACATAGAATTTCAGGTTTTTTTTGTTTGTTTCATGGAGTTTCACTGTTGTGCCCATGCTGGAGTGCAATGGCGCAATCTTGGCTCACCACAACCTCTGCCTCCCGGGTTCAAGCGATTCTCCTGCCTCAGCCTCCTGAGTAACTGGGATTGCAGGCATGCACTACCACACCCAGCTAATTTTTGTATTTTCAGTAGAGAGGGGATTTCTCCATGTTGGCCAGGCTGGTCTCAAACTTCGGACCTCAATTGATCTGCCCACTTTGGCCTCCCAAAGTGATGGGATTACAGGCGTGAGCCACCAAGCCCCACCAATTTTTGTTTTTTAAAAGTAGGTGGCAGGTACGTGGGTGTTACATTTTTATTACTTTTAGACAGGTTAATTCTTGTCAGATGTGCATCATAATCACCAAGAAAACCTTCAAAAATACAGATTCCCAAGACTTGCCATGAGAACTCCTGAATCAGAATTTTCAGGGTGGAAGCCCAGGAATCTATTTTTCTTTTGCTTTATAGTACGTTCTTAATATGCTTACCCAGAATCTACATTAAAAAAAAAAAAAAAACTAAAAGACTATGTGTGTGTGTGTATATATACACACAATAATAATACAAGATGTTCCATATACTCTTTACCCAGATTCCCCAAATGTTAACATTTGTTTTATCTTTTATGTTTCTCTGAATTATATGCCTAAATACCTCAGTTTGTATCTGCTAAAAAAAAAAAAAAAAAAAAAAAATTAGGCCGGGCATGGTGGCTCACGCCTGTAATCCCAGCACTTTGGGAGGCCGAGGCGGGTGGATCACCTGAGGTCAGGAGTTCGAGACCAGCCTGGCCAACATGGTGAAACCCCGTCTCTGCTAATTATATAAAAATTAGCCGGGCGTGGTTGCACATACCTGTAATCCCAGCTACTCGGGAGGCTGAGGCAGGAGAATCACTTGAACCGGGGAAGCAGAGGTTGCGGTGAGTTGAGATCATGCCATTGTACTCCTGCCTGGGCACAAGAGCGAAAACTGTGTCTCAAAAACAGAAACAAAAAAAAAAAAGACAGAAAAAAAAGTCTATTCCCAGTACAATGATAAAAACCAGTAAATAAACATTGATACTATAGTCTGCAGACTCTTCAAATTTCAAATTTTGTGAATTGTGTCAATATTATTATCGCAAAAGAAAATCCCAAATCATTTGTTGTGTATGGTTATCTTGTCTCTTTACTCTCCTTTAATTTGGACAGTTCTTCAGTCATTCTTTGTTTTTTATGGCATTGATGTTGTTGATGACTATGGGCTATTTATTTGGTAGAATGCCATTGAATATGAGTTTGATGTTTCCTTATGATTAGACTTATGTCTTGCAGGAATGCCGCAGAGGTTATAATTGTGGTCAGATAATGTGCATTGTCTCTGGAAGCACTTGTTCATTGGTCCCATTTTTGGTGATGTTAACTTTGCTCCCTTGGTTAAGACAGTGTGTCAGTGTGTATCAGGTTTCTTCATTGTAAAGTTACTAAGTATCTCTTGGGGAGATACTTTGAAACTATGTAGATACTCTGTTACTCATCAAAATTTCAACCAAGAGTTTTAGTATCTAGTGTTGAGTCTTGCTTGGATTAATTATTATTGTGGTTGACAAGTGGTAATTCTGATTTCATCATTTCTTTTATATTTATTAGTTGACTTTCTACTGTAAGAGCTTTCCCTTCATCCCATGTATTGTATCACTGTGGACAAATGGATTCTTTTCTTTTCTTTTCTTTTCTTTTCTTTCTTTCTTTCTTTCTTTCTTTCTTTCTTTCTTTCTTTTCTTTCTTTTCTTTCTTTTCTTTCTTTTCTTTCTTTCGTTTTTATGATGGAGTCTTGCTCAGTCTTGCTGTGTCGCTCTGAACCACGTTGGCCAGGCTGGTCTCAAACTCCTGACCTCAGGTGGTCCGCCCACCTTGGCCTCTGAAAGTGCTGCGTGAGCCACCACACCTGGCCTGGATCCCTACTGTATTCAAAGTGCCATAAATGTTTACTATTAGTAAGTATTTTGATGCTCAAATTGTCCCAAATTTGGCCAGCAAGAGCTCCTTCAAGCTGGCACTTGTGAACTTCTGTTATTTTAGGTTTGTACTTTCTCTACCTTGACTATAATCAACCACTTATCCAAGGAGTCCAGGTACTTTTTAGTATTTATAAACCAAGATCTGCGTGCTACATAATGCTCACTGCTACAAGAATATAATTGATTCTACACCCTCTTAGTTGGAGAAGGTAGGTAATATATTATATACATAAACATACACACAGACCTACACCTGTCTATTCTGGCTGGTGGTGTATTAAAAATCACAAGTTTGGGCTGGGCACAGTAGCTCATGCCTGTAATCCCAGCACTTTGGGAGGCCAAGGTGGGTAGATCACGAGGTCAAGAGTTCAAGACCAACCTGGCCAAGATAGTGAAACCCCGT